>NC_067491.1:19419621-19563332 GCF_947179515.1 Apodemus sylvaticus
AAGGGCTCGATACAGACACCTCTCTGTTTCTATGGGGGATGTTTTCAATTCTAGGACCAATGGTATACACTGCCTGCACATATGTTAACTCAAGAATTCTTAATATAAAATGCTCAGAAATGCAACATTTGCATACAACCTATGAATATCTTTTACATATTTGAAACCATCTGAATATTACTTACACTCTTTAATGTGATATGTCCCTAGACAAACAGTTTCTAACACTGTATTTTATAGAAAATAATAACGCGGAAGTGGGTATTAATTCTCTGGGAAGAAGCTGGAGTGTATTTCTCATTGGACTTCTCTAGGTATTGATGGCACAGAACTGGAATCTAGGGGCATGGAAAGCAAGAAGTGTCATCGTTTGCTTATCTGTTTAGTGCTTATTAACTGTAGAAAATTGGAGCTGTCATGGGGTGACGGATAATTCTCTAGAATCACGGAGGTTCATCTGAACCTCACATAGTCAGATGCTCATAACAACTTTCTCAGTAGATTACCAGGCTAACAAGAAAAATAGAGAGATGGAAAATTGAGAATGGAAAGACATTATCATTTGCTTTTAAGTAGTGAAGCTGAAAGGGTTTGCAACCTTATAGGAAGAACAACAATATCAACCAAACAGGAACCTCAAAGCTCCCAGGGACTAAACCACCAACCAAAGAGTACACAGGGCTCCAGCTGCATGTATTGCACGGGATGGCCTTATCTGGTGTCACTGGGAGGGGAACCCCTTGGTCCTGGTGGAGACTTGATGATTTGGGTAGGGGAACCCTAGGCCACTAAAGCAGGTGTGGGTGGCAGGTAGAGGAGCACCCTCATAGAGGCAGGAGGGGAAACTGGGAAAGGGGAAAACACTTGAAATGCAAATAAGTAAAATAACCAATGAAAAAGAAAAAAATTTATATATAAAAAGAAAAACTTTGTTAAAAGATGAAAAAGTTCAGTAATTGTTTATAAAAGGAAAGAGATACGCAGAGAAATCTGTAATATTCTACAGAATATATCTGCACTATCTACAGAATACACTCTGTAGTATGCTGGCTTTGGGGGAAACAGTTGCTTTCTCTTAGTAGTTAGACACTTTGTGAACTAATAAGTGAGGGTTTTGTTTCCTAGACTCTTGTAGCCATTGACATCCTTTCAGCTCTATGCAATTCTTGACCAGTGGCTTGTAGGGAAACAGTAAGCCCTCCTGATGATCTATATGTTGAGCTCACTGGCGCTCTGGAATATTAATGAGAACCACGGGTGGCTTGGGCGGAGCAGTGTTGGATTTTGGAGCTGATGGCTTCTGTCTTGGAAATGTCAGTGTACCTTTTCACCGTGCTATCATTGGAATTGTTATTTTTAAGACTTTTCATTTCTTTAGGCTTGGTGTTGTTTCCTTTTTAACTTGGACTCCTGAAATAGAAATGAATTGTACATTTCTGGAAAAATGTAATGAAGTAGCTCATAGCTGGACAACCCAGGCTTGATCGTCTTTGGAAGCGGGGGAAACAGACAGGAGGAGAGACTCAGGAGTGCTGATGTTCCCTTATTACAGGCAGGCAGAACAGGTAGAGACTGATGAAGTGTGACTGAGGTCCAGACTACAATTCATTCTCCTGTTTTAATGTAATTCCACTCACCTGGCTAATATAGACAAGGTTCCTCAGCGGCATTAGCTTCTGAGCCGTAGGCAATCAGATCTGAGGGTTCATTCTGTTCAATTCATAATGTGGATTATATTTTATAATATTGCTAAGACTTGATTATTTGTACATCCGAAGGCATAGCTCCTGCACTGAACATTTAAAAGGAAATTGCTACAGAACATTGAACATTAAACAGGGAGCTACTATAGGTAAATCTCACCAAAATAAAGAAATGATCCTGTAATTGCGGTATTAGAGTTATCTATTTGGATGATTATTATCAGCTGTTTCATTTGGCCATCCTGGCAAGCTCTGAAAATGAGAGACTGGCACAAGTTACTGCCAGTGCATTTTATTACACTTCAGGGTAGACAGACTGATAAAGCCCTTACATAAAACATAGGAAGCCCTCATCTCCACTCTCATCTCCTTGTGTCTTCATCTTCCTAGATAGGTACAGATAAATAAGACATATACATCCCATATATGACCTGATGATCATAGGAAGAAGTTGTCAGCACTCATGCTAACCTACAGACATAAAGCATATCATTCGCTTTAAATGGGTTTGATTTTGCTGTCTAGAAGACAAACTAGAACATGAATGGCCATCCTATACTGAGTTTACCTAGTTGAATGTCGGTCCTTCTAAATATGAATCAATATTCATTACTTCCCTACATGGGGGGGATTAAAGGAATAAATGATCCTTAGAAACTGAAGCTGAAATTCACAAGAAATGTCAAGAGAAATATCTGAGGCAGTCTCAGTTTTAAGAGGAACTGGAAGGCAGTCCTATGAGCCTTCTGACATTAAAGGAAAAAAGCTGTTGCTATCTAATGTAACCCAATTAATCTGGATCTGCTTGATTTGAAAATCAGTAACAGAGTAAGATATAATGTGGTTTTGCTTCTCAGAATGTTCTTTTAGAGGCCTCATGTATAATAAGAGTGCTACAAAAGATGAAGTTTGTTGTTGGAGTTAGGCGCTGCATTAGATGGAGGTATCTCTTATTCACTGTGGATTTTAATCCTCTGACTGTGCACGAGAACAAGGAATTTTCCAGAGAAGGCCATACAGACGCTCACCCAGTTTACCGTGAAAGAAGACATACTTTTATTATTAAGACTGAAATTGGAGCACAAGAGAAAAATGGACAGCACATGGTCCTCCGGCAAGAGAGTATCCTTTTGCTGATAAATTTGTCTAGCTGAAAGTCCAAGCAAAAGTCCAGTGGTGGACCTCTGGAGGATAAACGGGGCACCAGATCCATTGTTGCCACTCCAAGGAATCCTTTGCTTTGTTTTTGAACCAAATTTGAGGGAAACAAAGTCTGTCAGACTGTCAGGAAGAGATTCAAACATCAAAAGGCTTCAAGAGTAACAATTAAAATACCTTTCCTCTGAGTTGGAAGTAACAACACATCACTTACAAAGATAAAAACACACGTACATCCTCCATGTTAAAAAATGACCAGGGAGTGAAATTCTGAGGGGTGGGCAGTATGACCAACAGGATTTGACTACCCTAGTTCTGTAATCAGATTTTGGATTTTAGCAACTTTATAAAAATACTTAACTTCTTGTTGTTACTAATGTGTCAGCAACGTAGATGACATTTGGGTGTAGGACAAATCTGAGGCCTTTTTGCTATATCCAAATTACTTTCTGAATAATATGTTATAGCCTTCAACTCTTTAAATAGGGAAAGAGTTCAAATACAAATATTTACCCACACCTACCTTGACATCTTGTCAAGGTAACTGGATTACACACTTCCTCTTGTTCTGAAATGACTTCATAAGTCCAATTGTAAAATGTGCTTCTCTACCACAACGTGTGGGTGCCTGTGCCCACGCATGCATATTCTCATCCACAGGCATGCACACACTTACACACTTAGCTACAAAGCAGCCTGTTCAGGTGGAACCATTCCCGTCTGTCTGGCTAGATAAAAGATTATTATAGCATCTCTAATACATAGAGGGAGCCTAACACATTCCCTGTGTTTCTCAATTAAAAAAGACATTGCTTCACACTATCTCCTGCCTCGTTCCTTATTCCCTTTATAGCAGCAGCATAATTTCGGAAGAAACTGAGTAAGGTAACTCAATGCAAATTCATTCAATCTGATGCCAGAAGTAAGGGCATTCTGACTGAGTCAGATAGGGGAGCTTTTAGAAAACAGGATTAAGCGGCATCTCAGATCCCCTACAATCAATTCCCACAGGCCACTGCTGTAGAAAGGATTACTACAGTTAAGAAAAAACATTTTATTTTTCTTATGGAAGAAAATAAAATCACCAGGTAGAGTTTGCCACTTATGCGATCTTAGACACGTTTGGTGATTATCCTGTAAATGAACATTGATTTTGTGTGTGTGTGTGCATGTGTGTAGACTCCAATATTTTCAGTCTCTGAGAAATTGTTCTGGTGTCCTGAATGGATGATTGCAGAATTGTGGCAATATCTTTTGGCAAAGTGGTTGATTCTTTCAGGGTGGAAAAAGAGAGGCAGGGATAGCTTCACATCATTTACTATGGTATTTTCTAATACTGGATTTAATACAGCAGAAAGATAGATGGTTAGAGACCAAACTCCAAACTGAAGTCTCTGTAGTAAATATTATGTTACTGTCTAACCCACAAGGTGGCACTAAAGAAAAAAAGTGACAGAAGTGAACATCCCAGGCAAAGTTACTCACTAAATTGATTCTGCATTCTATTCCATTAAGAGAATCCTATTTGATGAAGCCATCACCCATATTTTAATATGGTAATGACTCCAAATCTCTGTCTTGGGGGTGGGGAGGGGTAGCCGTCCTTCCAGGACTGCTGTGGAGTGGAAAGTTACTTTCAATTCCAGAGGCTGTCATTTTCTTTCGTTCAGTTATTTCTTTTTTAAATCGTAAGCTAAACTGCAATGCAATAAGAGAAAAAATGAACACCCTGGAGTTGGACAAAACAATCAGAAGGAAAAGAACCCAGGAAGAAGCATGGGCATTCAAGGTGGCTTCACTCTCAAACTCAGGAGTTCTGAGAAAACACTGAGCCACAAGCAGTGACAGACATGCAGAGGATCTGGTGCAGACCCCTGCAGGACCCTTCAGTCCCTGTGAGCTCATAGGAGCGTTGATCGGGTTGGTTTAGAGGACCTTGTTTTCTTGTGCCTCCATTCCCTCTGCCCCCCTCCCCCCACCCCCACTTCTGCCTCCTGTTCCTCAGGATTCCCTGAGCTCTGAGGGGAGGGATTCAGTGGAGACATCCCATTTAGGACTGAGTGTTTCAGGGTCAGAGCTGCTTGATGCTGTATGTATAGTTATTCTGAGGGAAGTTCTATTCTATCCCCCCCCCCCCCAAGGCACAGATTTCATAACTATTGTTTTGTCATAAACCATTTCTGGTTCTCTGCTGCCCCCACCCCCACCATCTTGTATAGTACATAGCGCTCGCGCACGCGTGCACACACACATTCTTTGACCAGAATATTAATTCTTCAGCGCTATATACTATAGATTTTGTTATCTAAAGTAGGAAGTCACTGTACCTAAAAGTTGGCTTCAAAGGCTCAAAAACAGGTAAATGACTCCAATAGCAGTAATACTTATATATGAACATTAAATATGGAGGAAACTCAGATCACATTTTAACTTGGATCACATTCTAATTTCTCTTTATCAACCCCTTTACAATGGTCATTTGTACTAAAAAAAAAAAAAAAGTAGGGCATTTGCCTTGTTTAAAGAGTTATATTGGTAAACATTTATATACCATGTAAGGGTCAATCTGTGATCACAGAAATATTTAAAGAGATAAATAGGATGCTTTCTTAAATGAAAGATGAGCGATTATTTAAAAGCTGCAAGGGTGGGGAAGGACCCGGGAGCTCACCAGTAGTGTCAGGACACCAGCAATGGTCCGCCACCTGCTCAGACAAGTCTTGCTGGCAGCAGGCGGATGGATCATCCCATCTCGGTTCTGGCGAGCCAGCACTCCTCACAAGACACCTTCCCTTTAGGCTTTTAGCAGAAGTGGCCACCACAAGGTTTCCGAAGCCCCCACCTGCAGCCACTGTCCCCCGCGGCAGGACGCCGGAAAGGACAAGCAAGCTAAGAGACTGGACCCAGGAAGCAGAAGGGCAGCAAACACACCAGGAAAGCTGCAGAACAGGACATGGAAAGCACAAAATTAACCAAGAAAAGAGCTGGTCAGAAGAGTCAGAGGAGCAGATCTCCAACCCCGCTCCGAAGGACCATCGAGGGCTGCAGATTTTCTCGAGCGGAAGAAAGGAGGTGGGCCGATCACACAGTGGGACGGTACTGTGCTGGATCGGGTGCCTATAAACCCCCATCTCTACCTGGTGAAATATGATGGGATTGACTGTGTCTATCCCATGTGGGTATCCTGTGTGGACTGAAACTTCATACAGATGAGAAGGTATTGTCCCTAAAAGTGCTGACAGTGCAGCATCATCCCAAGTCACTGGTACCAGCCTTGCTGATACTATTATTAGCAAAGCAGTGAAACACATATTCGAGGGTGAGCGTTGCTCGAAGGATGAAGAGAGGGGGACGATCCTAGACCAAACACCTATCTTAAATAGTAGCTTTTACATGACTTATGAGAGAGATCCAGTGCTGTACAAGTATCGGCTTCTGGATGATTATAAAGAGGGCGACTTCCGTATCACGGCAGGGTTCAGTGAGTCCCCTTCCTTTAGACTTCGACCTGGAGCTTGTCGATGGTCTGATAGGCAAACATGTGGAATACACCAAAGATGATGGCTGCACGAGGGTCGAAATGATCATTCACCAGGTTGAAGCCAAGCCCACCTTGTACTTGATCAAGTTTGAAGATGATTTCCATATCTATGTCTATGACCTGGCGAGAAAGTTCTAGCCAATTGTCATGGCATTGCCACAGCTGTAGAAATAAAGTTGAAGTTGTAATTTCTGAAAAAAAAAGCTGCAAGGGTGGAATAGAAGAGACAGAAGAAATAAATCAGGATATTTTATATCTTTATGTGACTTTACATTATTTTCTGTAGAAGTGTGACTTTGAGGTAGATGTTCTTCACAGTTTAAAGTCAAACACCATTTAAGCCACATAATTTTGAGCTAGAATATAAATCCAGTTTATATATATATGTATGTATGTATATATATATATAATAAAATGTCAGAATTCCTAAGACTAAGACATAAACTGCATATTTTGTGTGAAAACAAATTCTAGTCAATTCTTCCAATCATGTTCTCAACATAGGATGGATAGTACTGTACTTTCCTATTTTTCTCATTACTTCATAGAAATGATTACTTTCCTCAGTGCTACATTGTATTTTATTTCATCTATTTCATTTTGTTGAGCAAACAACTCTGATAATGTAAGCCATAAGCAGAAACTGTCTGCTCGGACGGGGTTAGAGACCGAGGCCCCAGTCTAAGGGTCTCAACTGTTGGTCCTTACAGTGACCTCATAATTGCGGTAACAAATGTCAGTTACATAACTGGATCGTTTACCTTGGGCTTACCTTACCAGGAACAGTCTGCCACAATCTTTAATGTCCAGGTGACAGAGGAACACTGGCTTTGAATTCCAACTGTGACATTTACTAATGTCTCTGCCCTCAGATGTTCAGCTTGTCTGAGCCTCAGTTTCCTAATGGAAGAAGCAATGACATTGTCCATATGGTGGCTATTTTTATGATTAAATGAGCTGGGGCAAAACACTTAAAACAACAGTGGCGAGAAGCAAGTATTATTATTATTATTATTATTATTATTAGTAGTAGTAATAGTAGTAGTACTATTACTGCTTTCCCTCCCAAATGTATATGAAAGCAGGTGTCTGAGAAACTTACATTTTTGGTGACTACTGGTTTTATAAATTTGCTATCCCATTTCTTCAGCTACCGGACAAATTGAGTAGTTCAATGGAAAAAAAAAAATCTCTAGGAAGCTAACGGGTTAATTTCTATTCTGTTTGCAGACTTTGGTATATATTTTCTTCGTGGCGTTCACGAATAAGCCATAAACATTTCCATGATACGTACTTTGCCTTTTATGGGGCTTTCTTATAGAGACCATAAACCACAAAGCCCAGAGTGAACACTGAAGAGTTTAAACCTAGCAGTCCAAACCCCCAAAGAAAAATACAACTTTCTTGGATTCTTTGTGCTCTCTGCTCTGCCTGCAACCCTGGATGCCGGGACTGGGGATTTTATCATAGATTACAACCATACTTCTTCTTACACTTGCCATCTAGAGAGGCTCATTTTGTGCAGAGACTTACTCTATTTTTCCCTTCAGCACAACTGTATGACTTCCCTAGGACTTAATATGTGCTAATGTATTGGTACTTTAGGCATTTTATAAAAACAAACAAAAAACCCAAACAACTCCAGCAGTTTTCAGGTAATTTAAAAAGTCATATTCAGATTCACACAACATTTTCATCCAGGCTGATGCCTTAAACGTCAGACAACCGATAGTTAAATCAATTTATTCATTTTAGTTGGAAAACTGAAACTTCCATTCCTTAAAAAATTCTTTTATCTTCAAGATCATGAAGATCCTAATAGAAAAGGGTCCTTCTTGGATGAAGCTCTTTATAAAAGACTCAGGGCAAAATGCTATGAAAATTTTAAATTGTGGAACATAGAATTACCAGTAACTTTGGTGTGGTGTGGATTTGTGCGGCTGAAGAGTTTCATCAAATTATCACTATTTTGGATTTCAAAATGCTGTTTTTCTGCTGCCACATGGCGGCGCCTCTTCAGCTGGGGACCAGAGATTTCTGCCCTGGACTGCCAGCAAGGGTCTTCAGCTCTGTGTGGTCTTCAGAAACATATTCCCGCCCTAAGCACACCAGTCTTTTGCCAAAGCAGAGCTTGGTTGGTTTACTGTCTCATGGGCATCAGCCAGTACAGTTTTTACCGTGTCATTTCCCTCCTTAAATTTTTAAATTGAATTTTGTTTTCTTGTGTGTGTGTGTGTGTGTGTGTGTGTGTGTGTGTGTGTGTGTTTGTGTGTGTTCATGTGCACATGTGCATGTGTGTGCAGTGTGTGGTGGAGGCCATAGGTTTATTTTAGGTACTTGTTCACCTAGGTGACCATGTTTTGGATACCATGTTCTTCAAACATGGTTCACTTTTATTTTTAATTATTATTATTATTATTATTATTATTATTGAGAATGTTTCTCCTTGCCCAAGAGCTTGCCAGGTACTGTAGGCTGAATGGTCAGAGAGGCCCTGAACTCTCTCACCTCTGCTTCCTCATCATTGTAGTTACAAATCTATGCTACTATGCCTAGCTAAAATAGGTCCTGGGGATCCTACTTGGGGTCTTTGAGTTTGCGAAGTAGGCACATTGCTGATTAAGCTTGTCCTCTCCAGCTCAAATTTTGTTTGTCATTCATGGAGAAGATGAGAAACCTTTCAGCAAACATGAGGAAATTAGTTCCCGAGAATGAGGAAATTAGCTCCCGAGAACTGAAAGGTACCCCCCTCGAGCCCTCTGATATCAACACACCAGGAAACGGAGTTGATTTAGTAAGTGGGATGGGATCAGGAAAGGTTGGGAGGCTTGAGTGGGGACTTAGCTCCTTCTTCTGAGCCAAGCAGTTTCTGGACATGAAGAAGCAAATCGCACTTTCAGAGACTGAGTATGCAAGGACACTAAAGTTGTGCTTGTACATACAAATCAGCGTGGGGGGGGGGGGAAAAAGGCAGTCCAGGTTCAACCAACCAAAGAGTAAAGACCACGACACCATGGAAGACAGTTCATTTTGATTATCGACAGGATCAAAGTGCAGATTTGATTAAAATCAACTTCTGGTGGGCTTCATGAATTTTAATCATCCAGATTATATTCACTTTTACAAGTTCCCCAGATCTGGCATGGACAACATTTTAGTGACATTTATTAGTTAAAGAAAAAATAAGCATGAACTTCTCACAGCACACAAATGGTTCTCGGTTAAGTGTCAGACACTGAGAAGGCACCTCCCTTGTGAAGAGCACTGCATGCTAATAGCCAAACCTTTCTCAAATCAAGGGACTTAAATGCTAAGGACAACTTTTGAACCAAGTATTTGTGGTTAATGCCTTCAACACTCCTCTTAGGTTCACGACCTGAAACTTTGCCTCTTTTCTATTGTTTTTGGTTTGCAGTAGGATGAACCTTTTTTTTGGGGGGGGGGAGATAATAGAAAAATTTATTCCACCAATGCTTCTTTCTCAGGTTCTTTACACTTTCAGAAATTACAAAAAAAAAAAAAAAAAAAAAAAAAAAAAAAAAAAAAAAGAAGAAGAAATCACTGTTATAGTAACAGGAGAGAAACAAATATTTACTTACTCGATCTTTGATACTCCATTTATTGGGTAAAACCACACAAAATGGGAATCAATAAGCTAATAAGTTGTGCCCACTTTATGTTAATAAACTTGAGTTTGCTTCGTGTCTCAAAATAAAAACCCAATCCATTTGCTAATTTAATCATTCAGGAGAAACCTTTCTAATCAGCAAGTGATTTTTTTTTTTTAATTGCAAAGTGTTTAAGAGTTACCTAGCAGTAATTCTCACAAGTACGTAGAAAGGAAAGGCCTTGTAGTCTCCATGACTAACATCATGTTAGAGACAGGACATCCTCAGAGACCCCGCGGAGGGTTGTTTCTTCATTAGGCCGTGGGGCTTACACTCGCAGGACTCATTCTAGAAGCTGTTAGTATTCTGTGTCCCTTAGACCAGTGTTCCTGGCGTCTCCATTAGATCCTTGAAGTACTAAAGAATACAGTAAACTCTCCGAGGCTCAGGTGCTCTTTTGGCTTGCTAAACTCTATCTCCTACTTTTGGGGAAACCATCTCAGCCCTCAGCTCCCAACTCCTAAAGTGTACATAGCCAGACTTGTGTGAAAAAAAAAAAAAAAAAAGCAAGAACGAAGACGCTTAAAAACAGAGCAGAGAAAAGGAACTGGGACAGAATGTGGCATTTCCCCTGGTCTGTTGCTGGCAGCCCACATACAAAGAGCTTAAAAATACCCACCCTGGTACCTATCTTCATCGTTTACGATGATGCCAGTGGACATTTAGAAAACATGATATTGAGCAAGTCTCCATCTAGGGATACAGGGAAGAGAATTTGCACAAGCAAGGCTCCCAGTTCAAAGTTCACGTTGTGGAATTGAGCTCCTCTTCTTGGCTAGGCTCTCACAATATTATTTTAAGCCTATTTTTGA
Source organism: Apodemus sylvaticus (assembly GCF_947179515.1). Lineage (NCBI taxonomy): Eukaryota > Metazoa > Chordata > Mammalia > Rodentia > Muridae > Apodemus > Apodemus sylvaticus. The sequence continues at coordinate 19,430,504 of NC_067491.1, forward strand.
GTATCCCAAAGCTAATAGCATCTCTCTCTCTCTCTCTCTCTCTCTCTCTCTCTCTCTCTCTCTCTCTCTCTCTCTCTTTCTCTCTCTCTCTCTCTCTCTCTCTCTCTCTCTCTCTCTCTCTTTCTCTAATAAGGAAAATAGCAATGGCCATGAATTCTTCAATACGGTCTGGATTTAAAGAAATTTCTTTATTTTTTTTTTTTTAATTCACTGAGCCAGCCACTGACTGTGGCCTTCAAGGTGGCTGTCTCTCTAAGCATTGTTTGAGTTACAACTCTGTCAGCACGTAAGTTTTGAGAGCACGCCCCTCTCTATACTAGTCGAGAACTGCAACCAACTCCTGAGAGTCTAAAGGCGGCCAGCAGGCTATGCACTGTGCTTTGATGATTCTTGCTATTAGTGTACACTGGCTAACACTGGGCTTCGTCACTCTTCTAATGAAGTTTAAACACTTTTTGTGATGGCACAGGGGAGTTGGCAAAAAGTCATTGTGCCTAGGTGAACTGAGAAGCTGTCCAGTCATGTGATGGATTGATACACTGTCCTAGTAAAACTCCAAAGTCATGGGGCCTCCACCTCCCAGGCTTCCTTACATTGGCTTTTGAATGTTGTACCGTAGGCATCATGTTTTAATTCTTTTCCCAACCTAAAAATAAAATGTATCCTATGGGGGGGGGTCTCCTGTCTTTAGCCTTACTTATGGAAGACTCTACTGGTTCATTGCCAGCCATTATTACAAGCTGCACACCTGGCTACACTACACCCGTATAATATATGCAGTCAGGCTTTGGAGAATTTATTTCAATTTACATACAGTCGTCCAAATCCTCTGGCAAGCTTGATGTGTGATCTGACACTGTCTCCCCAGCAGGCTCTGCCTTTGCTCTAGATGCTAATAGCCCAAGGCTCCAGCGGTCCCTCTGGGGAATCCGCAGTAGGGCTAAGGAGTCAGGAGAGGGGTGACTGCGGGGCTTGTTGCACCGAAGATTTACAATGTACTCTTGCAGGCAGCTCAGCAACCCCCTCTGTGGCTGTGGGTGTCTGGTGTGACAGAGCGGAGAAAAGCTCTCTAATCTCCCAGCGTCTGCCTCTGCCGCTAAACCTCTCCCCTCCCTCCTGCCTTCCCTTCCTCCTCGCTGCTCCCTCTCTCTCCTTCCCGTTTCTCAGGGAGTTTCAGTCCCTGAATGCAGCTGGAGTACCCTTGACAATCTAAACCCGGAGCCCGTGTACACACACGCGCCCGCACACACACACACACACACACACATACACACACGCACACGCGCGCACACACCCGCACACACATGCACACGCTCCGGCACACACGCACTTCAGTTCTCCCCCAGGGGACACCGCTCAGATCTTCATCTACCTGAAGTGGACGCCCCGGCCGGACACTTCTTCACTTGTCTTCTCCAGAGGGCAGAGCATCATCGGAAAGCGGGAGGCTTGCTGCCCAGTCCGCAACCTCACGCCTTTAACCGCCACTACTGCTTAAAGTGTCCGGGGTGGAGAAGGCTTCTTGAGAACGGATGCTCCGCGGTCGTGGGACTTCCTCCGGCTAGCTTACTCTAGTCCTTTCCTCGGTCCTCTGCTCCATCCTCTCCTCACCCACTGCGGGCTGGAAGGCTCCAGCGGCTTCCCGGCTGCCGCCGTCACCGCCGCCGCAACTGCTTTTGCGAGCACATCGCACATCGAGAAGCCGGAACGCTGCCGGAGTGCGGGGAGCTGGGTGAAGCCCTAACTTGCCCCCCAGCCTGATCCCCACCCCCGGCTCAGTTGCTCTCCCCAGCGCTCTCTGTCCTCCTGGCCCAACCGGTGAGAGAGCAACCGTCGCCAGCCAGGGAGAGCGCGGCGCCCGGGAGGACTCGCGAGCCGCAGGCGCACAGGGGTGGGGGGCGGCGTGTGCCCGGGCGCCCGGTGCTAGCCCGACGAGTAGCGCGCGCCCGGCGAGCGACACGCTCCCCAAGTTGGGCGCGTCCCAGAGCTGGCTGCCCCGCTAGCCGCAGCTGGTGTCTGGAGAGAGGCGGGGCCGATGGGGGTCGTCTCGGTCGTCACTAGCCTCCAGAGTCTGTCTTAAGAGAATCTGAGCTGGCCTCCCTAGGGTCCCAGCCGGCGTCGCGCCCTCCGCCCGCGAGCAGTCTCCGATGACTGCGCTGGAGGTGGCCCGGGTGGCCCGCCCGCTAGGGGTGTCGGAGAGGGCGGGGGAAGAGGAGGAGGCGGTGTGATGGCCCTGGACGGCGAGAGGGGGGAGCAAGAGGAGGAGAAGAAAAAGAAGAAGAAGAAAAAGAAGAGGAAGAAGAAGGAGGAGGAGGGGGCCGAGAAGAGCAGTTCACCCTTTGCAGCCACCATGGGAGAAGACGACGCCGCGCTCCGGGCAAGCGGCAGGGGGCTCTCGGACCCGTGGGCTGACTCGGTGGGAGTGAGACCCCGCACCACGGAGCGCCACATCGCAGTGCACAAGAGGCTTGTGCTGGCCTTTGCCGTGTCCATCGTGGCATTGCTGGCTGTCACCATGCTGGCCGTACTGCTCAGCCTCCGATTCGACGAGTGTGGAGCGAGCGCGGCGCTGCCCGGCACCGACGGTGGCCTCGGGGGCTTCCCCGAGCGCGGCGGCAACAGCAGCTACCCAGGATCTGCCCGGCGCAACCACCACGCGAGTGGGGAATCCTCACAGCGTGAGACCGGCGAGGTGGGCACCCCGGGGACCCCGTCTGCCCAGCCGCCGTCGGAGGAAGAGCAGGAGCAGTGGCAGCCCTGGACGCAGCTGCGCCTATCCGGCCACCTCAAGCCGCTGCACTACAATTTGATGCTCACCGCCTTCATGGAGAACTTCACCTTCTCTGGGGAGGTCAACGTGGAGATCGCGTGCCGGAACGCCACCCGCTACGTGGTACTGCACGCCTCCCGGGTGGCGGTGGAGAAGGTGCAAGTAGCGGAAGACCGGGCGTTCGGGGCTGTCCCGGTAGCTGGCTTTTTCCTCTACCCACAAACGCAGGTCTTGGTGGTGGTGCTGAACAGAACCCTGGACGCACAGAGGCATTACAATCTGAAGATTATCTACAATGCCCTGATAGAGAACGAGCTTTTGGGTTTCTTCCGCAGCTCCTACGTGATCCACGGGGAGAGAAGGTAAGGAGGGAGGCGGTGCCCCGCGCTGCCCCACCCCGCGCGGCTGCTCGCACTGCTGAGCACCGGGCGACCTCGGGGACCCAGCTGGCTTCCAATATCCAGGAGCCCGGGGTTAGGGGAAGGAAGCTAAGGTGAGATGGTCTGGTCCTCTCCAACTATGGGGGTCTCCTGATGCCTGACCTCGCACCATTGCTAAGTCCACAAACTCAGCAATACCAAAAGATGAATATTGCCTTTCCTCTAGGTTGGACCTTCCTCCTCTAGATTTGGAACGCAGCCATCTGGGCTTTACTTGTTTCCCTAAAGGTTGCAGTTCATAAATGATGACAAATGTAGAAAACAACTTCCCAGGTTACAGTGGAGGGAAATAGTTGATATCCAAAGAGCAGGCAGCAGAGTAAACCAGCTATCAGGTTAAGGCGGACACGCCCCCTCCCCTTGGCAAGCCCCCCTCCCCCCTTGACTATAGGAGATTCAGAACAAGCCCAGGTTTTGGCTTTGTAAAGTTTTCCCAAATCGCAAGCTGAGATTTTGAGCACAAAGAGAACTTGCAGGGAAAGGCGGGGCAGGGGCTGGGGGCTGGAGCAGCAGTTGTCTAGATCAAAATCAGAGAGAGGGACTTCCGAAGCACTTTGATCTCTCCTGAGAGTTCCTGGCTCCATTTAGTTCCTCAGCTGCGGCCAATAGAAATGACTTCACCCAGAAGGGAGGGAAATCTTGCAGTTAGCCCCCAACGCCTTTGTTGAGTTAGATTTGGGCTACATACTGTAGTGTTTTGTTTTGTTTTGTTTTGTTTTTGAGAGCCCGGGGCTTCAGAACCAACAGTTCTGTGTCCAGGTCGCCAGTTTTAACAGTTGTGAAAGTTTGAGGAAAGGAAGTTGAAGATTCTTGCCCATGATTGACAGGTGCGTCTAGTGCTGATAGCTCGCCCACCTCTAGTGAAACTAACTTCTCTTTGATCTCTACTTGATCCCCACGGCCAGCCAGCATCATGTATTACAGGTGGGAGAACAGAAGCTCGGGAAAGTCATCATTTGACTAAGATCACAAAGTGAGACCCAGATAATTTTGGCCCCAGAGCTCATATTTTAAATTCTAACCCAGTGATAATAATAGTACTACTCTCTCCATTATAGGATCGATCAATACCGTCTTAAAAAGCACATCACCCAAAGCCAAGCCTGCCGTACAATAGTGCTTCAAAGTTCAAATGAGTGTCCTCTGGTAGTAAGCTTTTACATACACCGGTTGAATGAATGTGTGAATGAATCTTGTTTTCATTGCATTTAAAATAACTTCACTTAATTAAATGACAATAGGGCAGACAAACAACCAGATTGAATCATAAATGAAACCATCACCTATAGGTAGGATGATTATTGGTAAGAGACAGAGCCTCTTCTTTCTTCACTGAGTCTCTTTAGCCACAGGAGGCTCAGAGCAGCCCAGGGCACCTGAGGTCAACAGACTGTTGTCAGAGAAGGAAACCTGAACTTTGCTTTGCCCAGAGCTCAAGGTTCTTAGAGACTCTCAGAAACAGTTCCTGTGGTGAGACTGGGAAAAATCTCATTGTAGTGTGGAAGTGTACAAAAGTTTTAATTACTGAGTGCTGTGAGTTATGTGAGTCACCCCACATAACCTCTCCATGTGTTAGTGTAGTAGTGTGATAGGTACAGCTTCTGGTGAGTGGATACATAAATCGTTCATTTCCCAACACCCAAGATCTGGTATGGATAACTTAAACCTGTTGCCACCACTGTCTCTAACACACATTACAGATTAAAAATATTTTTAAGCCCCCAAATTATATAAAATATGCAGAAAAGGCACAGGAGGCAGATTTCTATGCTGTGCTTGGAAACGGGTTCATCATGTCAAAATGTCCATAGAGGAAGTTGCACATTATCAGTGATAAATCTTACTGTGGTAAGAAAAATACTCCCTCTCAAATTCTGTTTTTTTTTTTTTCTTAAGCCATGCCAAGATGTATTTGGCAGAACTCAGCTTGTTTTGGTCAGTGCTTTCAAATTAAGAGGACTCTAAAAACGACCAGATGTTTCCGCTTGCCCTGTAACGGGTTTTTTGTGCCCACAGTCCATGTTTGTATTCAGACTTTCTCCTTCAGTTTTCCCTAGAGATGTAAATACTTTGGCTGGAAGTTTAACCTGATACACACGTGCTATCCAGAAGAAATGCAGGATTCCATGTTTGAGAAATCTCAGGATGGATTTCCTTCTAAATACAATCTTAGAGAAACTTTATGTCTTCCAATCCCAATAGCAAAGGGAATGTTATAATTTATTGACTGTTATGTCTAGAGTAGATAGGGCAAAATTAATATTTTCATTAAATTTTATAAGTATACCAATAATTTCACACACATACTAACATTTCATACATTAACCTTTGTTGTCCTTGTTACTCTAGCTATTTATAGGATTTTAATGCTGACCAATATTAGGAACTTAGCCAAGGATAGCCTTTTATTGACAATGATTTTGCCCTAAAAATTCGGCATAAATTGGCATTTAAAAACCCATTTTCTAAAAGGACACAGACACAAACTTAGAATTTTCATTTGATTAACGATTACAGATCTTGATCTTTAGTTAATCATCATCTTTTGCCAATTTAATTGTAGGATGATTTCTGTGATGAAAACAAATACTTAATCTGCCAACAGTGGTTACACTGAGTAACTTGAATATGCTTAAAAGAACCACACCACAGCTTCTTTTGCTTTGGCTAGCTCTGCGGAAGCAGTAGCCACTTACTAACTAATCATTCTTAGTTTTGTCCCATTTCTCAGAGGCCCTGAGGAAGAACTGTCCTTTTCATTTGTTTTCTTGAGAAAGAGTCTCATGCCTGGATTGCAGCTCCCAAGCTGCCTGCCTTAGACCACCGAGTGGTGGATTTCTAGGTGTGTACCAACCTATTTGGCACAAAGATCTTCGGCAAGGGGAAGATTAGACTGTGTGCTATGGTGTATCCTTTGACTCCTGGAAGTTTTTACCCTCTACTACATGCTAGAGAGTGCCCAAGTCCTACAGGAAAGACTGTTTCCCTACACAGTAGACAAACTTCTCAGTGAAGCCCAAGATTCCTTTAACCATAGGCAAATCTTCCATTGTTATTTTTTCATTTGGCTAGGAGAAAGCCTGTCACTTGTTGAATACTAGAAATACCAAGTTATCTGAGAATTAAGATGTTTGTATACATACAATAAATTATCACCTTTCATCAGAACACATACTTTTTTTCCAAGTACATGTTCAGCGGGCAGATAAAAGGGATGTGCATTTATGTTATTGTCTCTTACAGGAGGATACACTTGCTTAGAATTAGGCAAAATGTTCATTTACCTGAAGTAATTGCTGCTTTTGGGTAGCCAGATGGTGTGCACACCCATGTTCAAAGTAGGGTACCTTAATTTAGATCCAGATGGTCCGATTGAAGGAGGAAATTTACCCAAAGTAAACGAACATTTTATTCACTTTTGGAACGGGGACTATTTTTCTTTGACAAACTTTGATTGGGTCTATAATATGCCAAGGTGACAGAAGACAGAGTAAAAATAGACATTCTCTTTTTGTAAAGGATTTTACAAGGTTTTGTAAAGGTTTTGTTTAGAGAGAAGCTACTATGATCTCTGAAAAAGTGGAAAAAATAATTCTTGTGGTCCTCAAAGAGAATCAGGGGTCATTGTCTTGCCAAAATATGTGGGATATGGTGGATTTTCTTTCTTGGTAGGCATATACTCCTCTGTGGTTTTTATTGTTTACAGTTTAATGCTTTGTATGTTTTTTTATTAACAACCAGTTATGATATTAGTAAATGCTAGAAAACTGAGTGTGTTGTTTTGATGTTGAAGAAGCCTCAGTCCTTCAACTTACTTTGGTGAGTTTTGCATACCTAAGTGGAAGTACAGATGACCTCTTCTCCTTCTCTAGAAGGCTATAAACTGAAAAATCCAGAGAAAATCTATCTCTATGTCAGTCTGTCAGTCCTTCTGTCAGTCCTTCTGTCAGTCCTCTGTCTATCTATCTATCTATCTGTCTGTCTGTCTGTCTGTCTGTCTATCTATCTATCTATCTATCTATCTATCTATCTATCTATCTATCTACCTACCAATTTACTGAGAACTCATTTCTATATGATTCCTTAGTAGAACGTTGGCTCAATGTTCTGCTGCCACATACATATAGCCATTTGGTTAAACTGAGTCCAGTACTGAACTTTGGTCATAATTCAAAGTGCTCTCTAAAAGGCTGCAACAACAACAACAACAACAACAACAACTACAACAGTTCTAGTTGATAAATAATGATTCATTCTTGTAGAAAACATCTCACAACTGGGCTTCATCTTGTGTATTTTATTTTCATTTGTTTATTCTTTTGTAATACCATCTCATTTGATCACCTTGAACTGTGAGAGAGTGCCTGTCTCCTCTGAAAAAGTTAGATTAGTTGCAGGTTTTTTGTTTGTTTGTTAATGTATTCAGCACACCTAGGAACAGATCCTATCTGTCTGAGACCTCTCTCAATGAAAATGGACTTGTTATTGACTACTCCAGTATTTACTTAGTTTGAACGATGCATGGTTTTGTTTAACTAACTTCTACTACTCTCTCTCTTTCTGTGTGTGTGTGTGTGTGTGTGTGTGTGTGTGTGTGTGTGTGTGAGAGAGAGAGAGAGAGAGAGAGAGAGAGAGAGAGAGAGAGAGAGAGAGAGAGACAGGACTCAGCACTTCAAGTATGGTTTCAAAACCAGTAAGAGACAGCTATTCACTTTCCAAGCTTAAGTGTGCCTCCCTCTGTAACCCAGACCGTTCCTCCCTGCCCTTACGTTTGTGCCACCCCAGCAACAGTGATCCTTATTCATGTCTACCCGGCATAACCCTTGCTGCTATCCTCAGTACTACCCTCACTGTACTTTTGTTAGGTTTTCAAAGCTCTCTGCATCTCAGCTTTCGTCACTGGAGAGTGTGGGATAACTCGAGGATGAAAATTACTCCCCGCTCGCCTTGCTTATCCAAATAGTCTCAGAAGATCCGTCAACAGGCACTGATGGAGGACAGTGGCCAGAACATAGAAGGACTAAGGGGCTTGCCCCGATGCAGGGCCCTGGCTTCCTGCCTTTTCCACCTCCAGGCCTTGGTGTGCCTGGAAAGCCCTGACTTAGGGAGCTCTGCCATCAGTGTGCAGGAAGGGTGTGACTGAGTCTTCCCTGTGTTCACCAAGTCCCACTCCCTGTGTGTATCTACACCCAGGATAATACTTTACTGTGATGGTCTACACCTTTTCTCCTGAAAAGCAAATAAATAATCATCAGTCAGAGGAAGTTAAGAAGTACCAGTTAGGTTTTTTTTTTTTTTTTACATTATTATTATTGTATTAATGTTCCTTTTTGGTTGTTCTGCTGTGGAGAAAAAGTGTGTATGTATGTATGTATGTATGTATGTATGTATGTATATATATATGTGTGTGTGTATGTATGTATGTATGTGTGTTTAGTGGTTTTCTTTTTAAGCATGGGCTCTTCAACCTGCCTCCTTGACTTGCCTATCCTTGCTGCTGACAACTTCTGTGATCACAGCTAGTTTCCCATTGTTCGTTATTTGGAGCCGTCCGTCCTCTGGAAAACAGGGATAATGAAACTGTTTAATAGAGTCACTGTGACAACTGTGTGGACACTGAGAATCATGTCTGACAGTTGGTAAGAACTGTGGATATTAGACGTTATTGAACCATTTCCATGATTGGCAATCTGCTATGCAGGCTGGTACGTGGGACTGATGGTTTTGCTTTGTTTTTTTTTTTTTTTTTTTTTTCCCATCCTGTGGGGACTGGTGGCAGGTCTCAGGAAAGGAATGGTCACAGGGTTCTTTCCTCTGTCTGCTGTTTGCTGTGCTGCCCAAGAAGAGTTCAAGGAGGCCGTGTGAGGAAGAAACATAGCCCTACCCCCATCAAAGAAGAGTGACAAGAAAGGGTGTAGTGTCTCATGGCTACAGAAACTCAGGCTGAGATCAAATCTTGTGAGTTAGAGAGGACCGACCGAGGGAGCAAAAAGATTGGTTAACAGAAGCCAAGCAAAGGTCTTTTATTATGGCACGGCAGCCTGCTAGCTGCCACCAAGCACTGAAGGCTCAGTGCAGGGCCATTACTGCAAGCAGACAAATGCTAAGTATGGTAGGACTGGGTCTCAGGCTTACGTATTGCTCCCAAGACTTCATGTGGGTTTTGACAGTAGCAGTGGTTTATGACACACGGTGCTTTGCCTGTTTCCACTCTACAACGGATGAATCTCAGACACTTTATTTAGTCTTACAAAAACCTATTCTGACGATGGGGCAAGTAATCTTAGTGCATTATAGTACTCTTCGTCAATGCTGACCCAGTACTCAGTACTCTCTGTTGATAAGAGTATTTAGTACTACATAAACGGGAAAGCAATTACGAGTATTATGCTCTGTTTTTATAACACGAATTATTCACATATGCACCACTTCCTACATACATATTGCTGGCATTATTGCATTATGTTTTTAGTTTACTAAAATGGTTATTTAAAAAATAGACTACACACTTGCTCAGAGCATTGAATATTCAGCAGGAGTGTTCCTCTTCTGAAGTGGCAGAGGTTTAATGACTCATTGAAGTACATAAAAACACACAGTCTAAACAAAGACCCATTTTGGCTTAAAATGTTTTTGTCATTGAGTAACAATTTGCATTTTGATTAACAACCTAAACTTGAAATGGTACATGTGTAACTTTCATGACCTTGCTGCCACTTCTAAGACTATGTGGTGAACCAGTCACTGCCACGAGCAGTGTTGTCACTGATTTGACTTGGTGGCTTTTTTGCGACTGACCTTGAACTCTTGTGACACTGGAATGCAGTAACAGCTGCTATAGAAATATCTGTTTTGCCGGGCGGTGGTGGCGCATGCCTGTAATCCCAGCACTCTGGGAAGCAGAGGCAGGCGGATTTCTGAGTTCGAGGCCAGCCTGGTCTACAGAGTGAGTTCCAGGACAGCCAGGGCTATACAGGGAAACCCTGTCTCGGAAAAACCATATCCAAAAAAAAAAAAAAAAAAAAAAAAAAAAAAAGAAAATCTGTTTCTGCCTGGAGAGAGGGTTCAGGGGTTAAATGTACTGACTGCTGTTCTAGTTAGTTTTTTTTTTTTTTTTTTTTTTTACGTTATTATTATTATTGTATTAGTGTTCCTTTTTGGTTGTTCTGCTGTGGAGAAAAAGTGTGTATGTATGTATGTATGTATGTATGTATGTATTTTCCAGAGGACCAGGGTTCAATTCCCAGCACCCACATGGCAGCTCACAACTGTCTGTAACTCCAGTTCCAGAGGATCCGACACCCCACACAGACACATATGCTGGCAAACATCAATGCACATGAAATGAATTAAAGAAATAAATCTTAAAAATCTTTTTGCTGCATGATATGTGCTGAGTGCTTAGACAAGGCCCACATGACAGCCTTGAAGCTGTGTGCTGTCGCTGTGCATGGAGTTCTCTTGGTTCTGGTAGATTCTAATTGAAAAGTCATGAATCAATCTTCATGCTAAGTATTATGCAAATCCTGGCATTCTCTGCATATTTTACCTTTATGGAAAAAAAAAGGCAAACTGAAAATAATGGAGCAGAAACTGCTTTGTATCACATACTGTAATTTGTTGACAATATCAACCGACGTTAATGCATTACTTCTGCTAAATGTTATTATAATGACTTGACACAAGTAACTTGCCTGGCGAACTTCCGCAGGAATAAAAAATCAATTCTTTGTATCCTTCAGAGGCAATGCAGAGATTTGAGCCCTCCCTCTTATGTCAAAATGTCAAATAGACAAATTGTTAGGAAAAAAAAATCAAATAATTTGTTTTAGATAGATGAGAATTAAAATATATGCATGTTTCTTACATTTTTTTCTAGTTATGCTAAAGTGACATTTTTGGAATGCCACCTCTAGATAGTCACTTTGGGGAGTGGCATTTTTATGCTAATAAGCAGATTTATTAAAAGATAAAAATGACATTTTTCTTTAAAGAAAAGAGAGATTGAGACACTGGTACCTGTTATCTTTTCTTTTGTTTTTGCTGTTTTCATGTGAGTACATATTTGTGTGTGTATGTCTCTATGTGTATATGTATGTATATATGTGTAAGTGTATGTCTGTGTGTGTGTGTGTATGTGTATGAGTATGATGTGTATGTCTCCTATCCATGCTGTTTTTTAAAAGTAGTTTTATATGTTAATTAATTTATTGTGTTTCTCATACTTGGCATTCTGCCACTACCTCAAACTCATCTCAGATTAACTCAGGCACCAAAATCCTTATTTTCTTTTCTAAACTAACCCTAACTAGAAGCCTCTTTGACATTTTTAAATGACAGAAAACAAGAAAGAAATCTCCTTTCCCCCCAATCAGAGATGATCATGAAATGTATGCAGGGGAGATGAACTTAGGTTTCTAAAGTCCTACAGGTACTTCTCTCTGTAGAGGGAATCCTCCTGAAACTGGTCCTGACTGTTAGACAGGAGACTCATCAGGGCGAGGCCGGTGAGAGGTTGACACAGAAGCTCAATAGAGCCAGAGCCTTCCGAACAGTAGCAGCTCCACATGTGTGTCAAACTCTTTCTAAACGGGTATTTCCTGTGTTCACTACGGTCCCCTCATGATCTACTCACTTCTGATCTACTCAGCGTCCATTCAAGTTCTCAGGACAATCCCCCATGCTCCCTTACCCAGGAAGCCTTGGAGTTCTTGGGGCTTTGGGTTCCCAACGGAGGCACCTTTACTCCAGAGGAAAGCTACAGAAGATTCTGCTGGCTGTAGTGGGAAGGTCCATTGCCTCACACAATGAGTAATTACCCAGTCTAAAAATGCCAGCAATGTCAAGGCCAAGAAGCCCTGCCTGAGCAAATACAACCTCATAGGTTTTCCTTGTTTGTCTTCGCTTTCAGTATAATGCCTGTTTGGGCTTGTATTTAGATAGACTGTCATAGTTTATACTCCTTATAGGAAAAATAAAAACCATATATATTTCTATTTTTCTCCCAAACTTTGACACTCAAAATTGAATTGATTGAGAGGAGCCAATACTTTGAAGAACATGTAGCGTCTATTTACTGGCAATGTAATTTTAATGCATTTTAAAAAAGAAAACTCCATATTTGGTGAACATTTTATTCTAATTGTCTTGTTACAAAGTCTTGAACCTAGAAAAGCCTTTAAATGCAGCCCAGTCTAGCTGCCTTTCTTTACCAAGGGACCTCTTTTGATTGTTCTAAATACTGAATTAAAATTCAATTGCAATCATCCTCAGGTGCCAGACTGTGAAATTGGTATTTCCTCATTTAGACATTATCAGAATATATGGTAGCCTTCTTTGCATAGATATATACTGTGTGCATGAATTCATTAAGAATATTAATTACAGGGAAAAGCTACTGGATGATCTTGATAGCTCTTTTCAACCCTGACTTAAACTGCTACCATTCCTATCAATGTTGGCCAAATAAGGCAAAAAGAGACGGCACCACGTGTTTCCTCTGCATAAATATCTGGCTTATTCATTTCTTATGGACCAAGATGTATTTAGATCTTTGCCTCTTATAAATCCCTGCCCTTTATTTACTTAATGTCAAAGACATCTTATTTTTTTAAATGAAAAATGAATACATTTTCATTATAATGCCTTTGATGATGAACTCTTACAGAATTGACTTTCTGCTACTGTCAATCTTTCTCTCTCTCTCTGTGTGTGTGTGTGTATGTGGTTGCACTTACACACACACACACACACACACACACACACACACACACACACACATTTAATTTGATTCTGAAGACTTTAGGAACAAATGGCTGCATCTTCTTAAAAATCAACCCAAGTACCCAATACAGTGAGACACTCCACACAGTCGAGTATATCTATTTATTCAAAGATTGGAACTGAAGTTCTCATATACTTAGAAAAAGGAAGTATTTCTTCTCAGATATGCAATTTCATGGTATCTTTGAAATAACCCCGAGAGAGAAAAGCTAAACCCTGTAGCTTTTTTCATTTTTTAATTAATAAGGTGAAAGGTAAGATTCTCAAGCACTATGTGATATTAAGTATGGGGAGGGCAAGCACAGTTTAACATGAAGGTGCAGGTATTTCGTTATGCAAAACTGTATTACTATCATCAGAAAAAAACCCAGAAAGGGATCATGATTTCCCCTAAATTTTCAAGGAATATTCATTACTACCTTGAGTTGAGTTAAATCATTGTTATCAGCTAAAAATTAATTCTACTGCTTTCAGAATGCATTTAGTTTTATTTATATAGACACTATGTGAATTCTAGGCCCTGCTTTGGTATAACTGCCTGTGGGTCTATGGACAAACCTTACTGGGTGTACATTTTCATTTTAGCAATTCATAGGACTGAGAAAATTTATTTCTAATATTTCTTCCACCTTTAATCTTTTTGTTTGTATGGAGATTTATAACTAAAACTTCTTTCCCACATATTATTACATTTTATCATTTTGGCATTTTAGTGAGAAAGGCCAAGAAAACAATATTTTCTTTTTACTAACGAAAAAATAAGTTCGGTCAGTTAAATGACTTAGCCGGGTCTGGTACGAGCCGGGTCTGGTATGCACGAGTCTGGTGCTATTGGAAAGATACTTTTAACCCTTTCCAAACTTTCTTTTTTCTTTTCTTTTCTTTTTTTTTTTTTAAACCTCTTCCTTTGCTTTATTTCAAGAATGAAACTTTAAAATGCATAAATGGTAATAAGTTTGGACTCCATGCTTTTAAAAACAATGTGAATAATTATACCTCATGGTTTACCCAGAAATAGCCAATAAGATCTGATAGATATGGCAATGTATAGAGATTGGATAGCAACTCAAATTCAAGATGAACGCTTACATGTAGTGATGACTTACATCTTCCTGTATCATATGCTGAGAATCTAGTGTAAACCCAAGTTTAAGTTCTGTTTGAAAGTATGTCATGCAACATTAGCCACATACACCCTCAGTTATAGCAAGGGGCCTGGTGAAGACCTCCTTATAGGAGGAAGAGCCTTTGAATGAAACAACTTGAGAACTTCTTAATGTCTTATGAAGCGTCTGATGCTGACTTGCATTACAGAAAATCTTGTAGCCAAACCTCTTCAGCTCTTATTATATTTTTTAGGTACTTGAGTGTCTGTAGACTATAAAAGCATGTAGAAGTGTCTTTTAATTAGTTTTAATGAAATATAACCTTATCAGAAAACTTGTATTTGGTGTATGTGTGCTTGTTTACTTTATGCCTTGCATAGTTTTTATATGTTTATGTTGTGTACATATGTGTGTGTGTGTATGTAGGTGTGTGCATCATAATAACTTCCCATTACATATGGGGAACACATTCTAAGACCTTCAGTGAATACCTGAAGTCATGGCTAGTCCTGAGTACTATATACACTATGTTTGTTAAAGTGCGTACATATCCATGATAAAATTTAATTTCTATGTTAGAAATACTAAGAGATTAACAGCTAGCAATAAAACAAAGCATTCCAATACTGTACTGTAATAAAAGTGTATAAATATGATTGTACCTCATCACATATCTCAAGTTCTATCACGCTGTAGTAATATTTCTGGACTTGAGTTGATATGGGTAACATAAACTCTCCCCTCCTCCCTGAAGAAAACCAACAAAACAAACCAACCAAACAAATCCAAGTTATGTGTTAGATGAACCAGTTTTTCTGAAAACCATCAATCTCTAGACTGTAAATTGTAAATGCAAATTATGGAGCGTGGGAAGAATGAAGATCCTGTTAACCAGTGATGGCTGCTCTTTGCCTGCCCGAGGCAGCTATACACAGTGATGGGACTGTACACCCCTTTACCCCTACCCCCAGTTGAGCTTTACAATACTTCTGAAATTAGACTCCCATATTTCCTTATTTAGGGGAAGCGTTAGAATTATCAAAGTTAGTTTGGGTAAAAGAAGCTTTGGACCACACCAAGATTTAGTAAATTTCAAAGCCATTTATTTTAGCATTGGTAGATGGCGTAATTTCAATTTTGAGGGTATAGATATTGCCAAGTGAGGGCCCATGAGGGTTCCCTGCCATTTGAGGACAGTGTTTAGATTTCAATTTTATTATCTGTATATGCTGGATGCCCTAGGCTTCGGGGAGAAATGTGATATACACAATAAAAGAGCCATTATTTCTCAGTGTTTGCCAATGTGCCGGTGAGTTGTTTCTCTGTAGAGTGTAGTGTTTTATCTAACAACTACTGCTCTGGGTTTATCGAGTTTACTTTAATCGAGACAAAAACTTCCCGGAAGAACTTTTATTTTTAAGGCAGTATATTACACATTTTTTAAAATGTTATTCACGAATGAAGGCACAATTCAGAAAAATGTGCATTTTTCAGATTCATCAGAATATACTATCTGAGGTATGTGATCGGGCCATTTCTTGAATGGGAGCAATACATGTAATTAGCATGTCATTTTCTCTCTCTCTCTCTCTCTCTCTCTTTCTTCCAGATTTCTTGGTGTTACTCAGTTTTCACCTACACATGCCAGGAAGGCATTTCCGTGTTTCGATGAGCCGATCTACAAGGCCACTTTCAAAATCAGCATCAAACATCAAGCAACTTATTTGTCTCTCTCCAACATGCCAGTGGAGACATCTGTGTTTGAGGAAGATGGATGGGTAACAGACCACTTTTCACAGACCCCTCTCATGTCCACCTATTATTTAGCCTGGGCGATTTGCAACTTCACATACAGAGAAACTACCACCAAGAGTGGGGTTGTAGTAAGTATTTTCAGCCTAATGATGCTTTGGATAAAATGTTTACCCTGTAAAGTAACCTGATATCTAGGATAGGGTCCTCACACCTGACCAAAGCCAAAGTCTTTAGCTATCGGAGATTAAATGTAATCCTCATATCCAAGTTTAACAGGAACTATTTCCCCACCCCGCTACACTCTATTTTCTGTTCCTCTAACCTTTTACCCCTTGCTTTCATGCACCATGCTTTTTTTTTTTCAACTCCGCCCAGGGCCTGGATATACCTAAAGCAATTCTTGCCTTTCAAGTAAATTGATTGATTCCTATTGCTTCTTTCTATTAATGATTTCTTTCAAATGTGTATAAAATGTGACAAATGACACAATGAACTCCACATACTTAGCAGCCATATCTGAAGAGAAAGAAAACCATATTTAATAGAATAGATGCCTCTGAACAGTTATCCTTGGTCTCACGACCTCGCTCTCTCCACCAGGAACCCACTTGCCATTTGTCCTTTCCATGAAAATTATTATATAGTTATTATATGTCTTAGTTGGGGGTTTCTGTTGTTGTGAAGGGATACCATGACCATGGCAATTCTTAATAAGGAACATATTCAGTTTGGGGCATGCTTACTGTCTCAGAGGTTTAGTCCATTATTGTCTTAGCAGGAAGCATGGCGGCACTCAGGCAGACCTGGTACTGGAGAAGGAGCCAAGAGTGCTACATCTGGATCAACAGGCAGCAGGTGGTGACACCCAAGCCTGGCTTGAGCATCTGAAACCTCAAGCCCATCCCCTGTGACACACTTCCACCAATAAGACCACACCTCCTACTAGTGACACTTTCTATGAGCCTCTAGGGGCCATTTTCATTTACACCACCACACTGTATATGCTTATATTTGGTTATAATACTTAGTATACTTTAAAATCCAAGAGACCTTATAGGATAGCTATTAACCTACATTGTGTAATTATTTCATTTATTCTTCTTAGATAGTATGAGGGACTGCAGGGATTGTCTGCATTAAATTTATGACAAAGATCTAGTGGCTTACCTTAGTGACATCAGCATGTTCTATTGCATTGTGTTAGACTAACCATGCTAAATGAGTAATTCCTTCTCATTTCAATTTCTTCCACAATAACTATACATTTATTTTAAATTTCACATTAATTATAAAAGCATCATGGTTCTCCTTTTCCAGTCCGAGTAGTTGGGGTTTAAATAGAGTAAGTGACCTTTCCATGGTATAAAACCCACAAGTCAAATCTCCTAGTTTCTCTAGTATCTGGGGAATGTCTTTTACCATTTCACTTGCATGTCCTTGAGCGAATTTATCTTGTGTCCTCCCCTTCACAGAGCTCCTATAGTCCATTTTCCTTGAAAAATAACACAATAAGTGAAGAGAAAGTTGTGTTTTTAATCTGTAGGGATTCATAGCTCTATAATAACCTGAGTTTTGAAAAACAGTTTTGGCTACAGATTTTTCTCTCTCACTGTTCCTTTTAATTTAAATCACCGAGGAGCCTGCTTAAAAAATAAAATCTGCTTGCATACAAAATTAATGCCATTATAGAAAAACTACAGAGTGAATTCATCTGTGTAATCATTAAAATAATACCCTTAATGCTGAGTGTAGAGGCCTCGCTGGCATTTTAGTCTTTTGGGCTTATAATAATTTGAAATGTTGAATTCCTCTGATGCTTGTTGATTTCTGCTATGGACATTTCAGGGCTGTACTCATCGGACCATACACAGAAAAGGAACATGAAGACATCTCATTTCTTTTTGTGTCTTCGAAAGTTGATGACTGACTCTCAGTGGCTCAGCTGTCAAAAAGTCCTCTAGAAATGCTTCTGCCTAGTATATTCTCTTTAGAGGACCTTAAAAGTATCCTCAACCCTACATAATGATGCTTGGTGCTATGCCCCATTTATAAAACCACTCTAGTTTTCATAGATGTGGCTGTTTATTCTTAAGAATCTCTGAGTTATCAGTAAACATTTTTAACATTTCTACTTGGTAATTTTAATGTGGAAAAGATAAAATGTGGAGGCAGAGAAGATTGAAAGGCCAGCTGAAAGAAAACTTCAGACTGTATAATCTGAAAATATCACAATCAGGAAAGAAGGAAAGCAGAACCACCATAGGGAGCCCTTGTTTATCAACTGTGGAAATATAGTTTGAAACTCCACTCTCTTTTCCTGTCACCCCTTTGAAATCCAATCTGTTTTCTTCTCACCGACTTTCCCCTTTATTACTGGGGGCCGCATGGGAATGGCGTTTCTCAACCCTTAGCAGCGAGAAGGAGAAGAGATTCCCCTTTAGAATCTTGACTGTGGGATGGTCGGGTGAGGTCCAGGCGGTCTTTTCAGATCAGAAGCTGCAGCAGTTTTGTTTGAGCCCTGAAGAAGGAACTTGGGAAGCAGATTAATAACAAGGAGCTTAGTCTCTCAGTGCTCTGGACATGAGTATTAGAGCCACCCCTGTCTCCATCATTATCAACATTGAAAACTGCCTAAACTTTGCAAAACACTGGTTGAAATAATTACAAAGACAAATCTAAGATTCCCCTTGTACAGGGGTTGCTAATGCAAATTAGATATTTAATTAGAATCTACATTGTGTTTCTCTATTCGTAAAACACCTGACCTTTTTTCTTTTTTTGTAAATAGTTAATGTTTCCAAATCGAGAGATTGCACATAAAATAACTCTGGCTTCTCTTGAGGAATCGAAAGATCTTGTATCATTTAGCTCGCATCTGTATTCTGTAGTACTTGATCATTCAATTAGTCCGTCAACAGACATTTATGGACGGATTATCAGGTACTGTTGTACACTGTGGTCATCCTGCAGAAAAGAGCAAAAAATGTAGCCACACTTGTGGGGATCTTGTGTGTCGCATCGCCATTCACACTGGGATTTTGTAAGGTGGTGATTTATGCAGAAGTCAGGTGATGAGCAGTTAATTTACATTTGCCATTTACTTCCCAAGGCAGCATCCTCCAGATGAGCTTGGGTCTTTTGTGCTCTGTCTGTCTCAGAGTTGTGCGTTACCTGCTGCAGTCCTGCATACAATTAAATTTCAGCCTTAATCTTGGACACAATTCAGGCACTGCACATATGAATTAGTATCACTAGTATTCATAGTATTCATAGTCCAATAGGAGGAAAACAATACCAAGTCCCTTAGAGAACAGAGACATGACTAACAATTGCAGTATAGGGGTGTGTCTCGTGAAGGAGAGTGGAGTAAGACCCTGAAGGATGACTTGGTCTTAGGGAAGAAGTTGCTATGTGCATGCTGTGCTAGGTTGGGGAAATATTATCAGGAGAAGATACAGAGGTAGGAAGACTGTATGGAAATTAGTGTAGCAGTGTGACTACACATGGGGATTTATCATCAGATATATCTATTCCTGAATTCTTTGCTTCTCCATGACCTTAGTTCGTTATGTAATGTCTCCCTTTTCTAGTTTTCTTGTTTGGAAACTGAAAGTGTATGTGACTTCTTCCCTAACTGTGCCGTTTTCATTCCTGGATTATTGGCAAAACAACCTACTCTAAGACGGATTTTCCTAATATGACCATTTTATTATGTCGCAAGCTTCCATGGTAAAATGGAGCCAAAGCACACGATGTGGACAACTTGTCTCTGCTCAGTATTGTCCGGCTCTCAGATAGGGTAATATGATGAGGGGCCTCTCATAGCCAGGGCCAGAATCACCTGGACTAGGATTTGTTTGGAGCTTTATTCTTTGTCTTCTGAGACATGACAGTTGTGTGTAGTGTCTGCATGGCTCAGACTTGATTAAAAATAGGGCAGCATCAGGGAGATTCGATTCCTTACATGGTAGTTTAGAACATTGTTTGAGTTAGGGCTTCTATTGTGATGGAGCACTATGACCAAAAAAAAAAAAAAAAAAAAAAAAAAAAAAAAAAAGGGAAGGCAAGGGTTTATTTGGATTATGTATCCACAGTTATAGTCCTTTGAGGGAAGCCAAAGCAGGAACTCAAATTGGCCAGGAACCCACACGCAAGAACTCAAGCAGAGGACATGGAGGACTATTACTTACTGGCTACCTCCTCATATTTGCTCGCCCTGCTTTCTTATAGAATCCAGGACCACCAGCCAGGTGGTCCTATCATATCTATCAAGGGCTAGATTCTTCTGTATCAATGATGAATCAAGAAAATGTTCTACAGGCTTTCCTATAGCCTGATCTGATGGAGACACTTCTCAACTGTGGTTTCCCCATCTTAGATGACTCTAGCCTGTGTCACAGTTGACACAAAATTAGCCAGAACAAAACATGGAAAGTAAATGCCCTAATTAACGATATGAGAGCTGTATGATGCTGTTTCTGATTTTAGACTTTATTATTGCTGTGCACAGTTTTTTTTTTTTTTCCGTGAATGGGTCACTAATGATAGTCTAGGCTCAATGCAGGCATGCATACCTGCCAGCTCTTGAAGGAAGGAATACCAAAAAATATTTTGGTCTTGTTTTAAAATTAATAGTCTATTTTCTGTTCACAAATTATTTGCATTTAGTTCTCACAATATACACACACATATAATATATATATGTATTTTATATACGATACATATATGATATATATGTATTATATATATATGTATGTATATATATACATATACATACATATATATACTCTTTGATGGGCACCATAGCATTATGCTTATATTTGAGATCCAGAATCTTACAAGCTGGCTGAGATCCATGTGCAGACAAAGTCACTCAAATTGGTTTCTTAGGCATATCCCCTCTCACCCTGAAGACCTGTTTGGAAGAAAACCAAGTAATTTATTCTTCTTCCATATTTCCCAACCCACAGGCAATATAAGGTTAGAGCATGATTGTAATAGCTATTCATATTGAAGAATAGAAAATAACACGAAAAGCCAGTAGTCAATGGCTGTATCAAGTCTGAAATCCAACTGGTCAGTCTTGCTAATTCTTCAGCTGTAGCTCAGTGCTGTTCTCTGTGAGTTGCTTTCTTGGCATTTGACACCATCCTTTGGGCTTTTAATTTTTCCTTTGAAGAAATTCTTTTCCAAATACAGAATAGCTTGGATCTGCAACAGGATAGCCTCAGCATCATTTCTATATGGGCAAAGCTGGATTTCACAGGCGCTGTAACTTTACTGCTAAGCAAGTATACTTATGAAAATCATTATTGGATTTTAATCAATCAAGCTATATCCATTCTCTCAGACAAGATGAAACCCATCAATGTCTTTAATATAAACCATTTCGTGTTGAGGCTTTGTGGAATAAAGGTTCTCATATACTCATTATTTAACACAGAGACTTCGTGAGACATGGCTTTATAATTTTTTGTAAAGACAGTTATCTTTTGAAAAAGCCTTGGGGTACTACTTCAAGAGGATCTGAGGGTTTAGAAAACAGTGGCTCTTGCTTTCAGCCCCAGGCCATGTTTTGTGATGGTGATCTATATTATTATTATTTTCTTGAAACTGTTCTTACTTTGATAATCTGCCATCTAATGAGACTAAAAAAAGGAAAGGGTTTAAATTTCAAATACAGAGAATCTTAGCTCTTTTATACTTCTAAATTTTGGTTAAGATTAGGCAGTTTATTCTTAAGCTTATATCGTCTCTTTTTATAAAACTCACAACTAGTGAGAAGAATCAGGTGCCACTTTCAGGGTTTTTGCCTGAAATCTCTTTTGCTAAAAAAGTTGTAGTTTTGTAGTTGTATCCCATATTTTTCTTGATACTTAAGGTAACCAAGTGGCAATCATTTCTTGTAGCATATAACAAAAGCCTTCTTTTATTCTGCTTTTCTTTTTCTGTATGGTATATGCATCCCTCCCCCGCTTCTGTGTGTGTGTGTGTGTGTGTGTGCATATGTGTGTGTGTATGTGTGTGTGTATGTATGTGTGTGCATAAGTGTGTGTGTGCGTGTGTGTGTGTGTGTGTGTGTATGTGTGTGTGTGCGTATGTGTGTGTGTGCGTATGTGTGTGTGTGCATATGTGTGTGTGTGTATGTGTGTGTGTGTATGTGTGTGTGCGTATGTGTGTGTGTATGTGTGTGTGTGCGTATGTGTGTGTGTGTGTACAGGTATATGTGCTCATCCATATATGCACATGTGGGGGGGCACACATTGTTGAGTATTTGCCTCTATTGTTCCTTATTTTTGGCAGACAGGCAATCTCGCTGCACGTGGTGATTATCACCTCACCTAGAATGTCTAACCGCTGAGTCCTTGGG
This sequence comes from Apodemus sylvaticus, assembly GCF_947179515.1. Classification (NCBI taxonomy): domain Eukaryota; kingdom Metazoa; phylum Chordata; class Mammalia; order Rodentia; family Muridae; genus Apodemus; species Apodemus sylvaticus. The sequence goes on from NC_067491.1 coordinate 19,452,728, forward strand.
ATAGACCTGTCTCTGCAAACCATACATGTATAATACCTGGCTTTTATGTGGTTATTGTGGATCTGAATTAAGGTTTTCATGCTCTCATAGAAACCAATTTACCCAGTGAACTATCTCCCCAGCTTCTTGTTCTGATTTTAATAACATTCACCATATTTTCCTTTGAGTCCCTGCTTACCACCTCTCTGAAGTCCATAGGCTTCTGTTAACCCATCCCACTTCCAAGGGTTTTCTAATTTTTGCACACACTCCAGTCCCAAAGTAATGCTTCACATTTTTACACTTTGTCTATTAAAAGGTTTTACTTCCAAAATTGGTTCAAGTTAGTCCTGCTGAGTTAGGCATCATTCTAAGGATTAGCAGTAAAACAATTATGCTCATGGATTCTGTGCGTCAAGAGTTTAAAAAATACTGAGCCCATAATGACTTAGCTCTGTTTCACAGTGCCTGGGGGTTTGGCTAATTTTCTGGGTGTATCTTAAGAGCTGGGGTCAGAGTGAAAGTCATCTCTACTAAGTATCTCTACTTAATGTTGACTGTCATATGGAATCTCAAGTTAGAGCTCACATATGGGCCATTTACTATTCATTTCTCTATGACACTAGAGCCTGTAGACACTGCAGCAGATGGTCTCATATTGGTGGGCTACTTAATTGTGATTCCAGCTTTCCCAAGAGGTTACATGATCTATTTTTTCTATTATTAATGATTTTATTGATCACATTCACTACTGTCTTCTTTATCTTCTTCCCTTTTAGCAAGAAGGCTGAATGCTTTTTCTGACTCATTCTAAGAATTTGAACAGTGTTGTTTTTGTTAGTTATGTGAGCTACTAGTCATTTGGCTCATTTTTCTTGGGGAAATAACATATAGTGCCTTTCAATTGGAGCGGTGTCATAGAATTTGAAGATCCCTTTTAAGACTATCACAGTTACTATTAACATTATAAGAGATTAAGTACATAAAACCATAATTTTAGTGCTTAACATAGTACTCATTCTGCTAATCCCATATAAACAGATGCCATTCAGATATACTAAGAAGGAGATATGATACCTAACTTTGAGTGGCATGTTAAAGCTATGCTGTAGAAGAATTTGACACTGGTTAAATTTTTAATATTTCATTTAGTGAACAGAGCCACTGGAAAGTTAAAACCTCAGGTCCTGATATTATTAGATTATTAGATGATTATTAGTTATTATTATATTTACTATGTATTTTTTAGATAATCTACTGGCATAGAATGCGCCAAATATGTTGTTAGGGGAAACCGGAACCTATAGTTCTTTAAACCAAGACAGATTGGGGTATAGCAGCAGTTAGAGTTGAATAAGGATACAGTTGGAAATGGATAAGACATAATAGATGTGAAAGACATTTGAAAGGAGAAAACAGTAGAATTTGTTGAGGAATATGAAATAGGAAAAAGAGACCTTGGAGAAGCCATAGATCAAATAATCAAGAATGACTTTATCTGAGCTCCAGATTCACTGTGTACTTTTTTTTTATTTTTGACATTATAACTTTTCTCCATTTCTTTTCCTCCATTGAAACCCTTTCCTATCCCCCTCCCTCTCCCATTCAAATTAATGGCCTATTTTTACATATATTTTTATTGTATATGTATTTGTATGTATATGCATATGTATATATATATCCATAAATATAACCTATTCACTGTATGTCATGTTGATTGTATATATGTTTTCTGAGTTGACAATGTGATACTGGAGAACCAATTGGCATGCTTTTCCCTTGAGGAAGATCATCACTGCAACCAAAGAGAGTTTTTGTTTTCTAAAACTAACCTTTTAGAAACATGAACTATAGGCTAAACTTTTATTCTATTAAAAATGATTGTATAGCCAGGATTGGTGGCTCATACCTTCTTTAATCCCAGCACTCAGGAGGCAGAGGCAAGTGGATCCCTGAGTTTAACGACTGTCTTGACTATAGAGTAAGTTCCAGGATAGCCAGGACTAAACAGAGAAACCCTGTCTCAAAAACACCAAAATCCAAACTAACCAAGTAACCAACCTACCAACCAATCAACCAACCAGTCAACCAACCAACCAACCAACCAACCAACCAACCAACCAACCAACCAACCAAAAAAACAACCAAAACAATTGTGTACAGGTAGTATGTGTATATCTGTGTGTATGTGTGTGTGTGTGTTTATATGTATCTCTTTGTGTGTATCTGTGTGTATGTGTGTGTGTTATCAGTAAGCAACCAAATTAGAGTATTTAAGAAGGAAATGCATCAGAAATAGATTAGAGAATACTCCCTAGCTGTGAATCTCTCTCTGCCTCTCTGTCTCTCTGTCTCTCTGTCTCTGTCTCTATCTCTGTCTCTGTCTCTGTCTCTCTCTCTCTCTCTCTCTCTCTCTCTGTGTGTGTGTGAGTGTGTGTGTGTGTATCTATCTGTCTCTTTCTCTCTTGTTTTGGCCTCGAGACTGTTGTACATCTGAATTTGACCTGACTTCTCTGTACTTGAACTCCTGAGTACAGTACAAGCCTGAACAATCTGACCTGTTGTTTTTCTCTCTTTCTGGGGACAGGCTCCCTTGCATCTTTGGCTTATATGCTCCAAATCTGTGTGTTTTGCATATTGCTGCATCATTAAGGGACGCTTATCAATCCTAAAACTCATGGCCATTCTATTGCTTTCCTTTGCCAGCATCAGATAACCAACTGCAGATACTGCTTAGAGTGTACCCTGTGGCAAATAGGAACATTGATATCTTCTTCCATAAAACAGAAGTTTTCTAACATTATTATACTTGGCCAGAATATGAACCTTAGTTGTTTTGATTAGACTGACAACAACAGAAGGTATATACAACATGTTTGTACACATGGGCTCATCTCTGAATGGATATGTATAGTCAAATAATGCACCCTCCTGATGCTCACAGCTTGACTGATAGGATTCTGTCTGTACACTTCAGATGTGGGATTGCCATTCTGTGTAGATTTTTGGCGAAAACAAGATTGGATTTCATGTTCTATGTAGACCAAGCATAATTGTAGTTGATTTAAAATATTATTGTACGCCCTGTTATATTATAGTAGAGGTGCCCTGTTGTCCTTAGACATTCTGGTTTGATTGGATTACAAAGGTAAAAGTGGTCCATAGAGAAAGGAAAAGAAATAGTAACAAAGGAGTTGAGCTACAGCCTACTTAGGAACCCAAGGCTCCTACACCAGGAGCGTTAATCCTCTGCTTCCTGGGTACTCCCAGAATACTGTGCTTCCTCATGTCTTGTAGGCAGTGTTCTGCTGTCTGCCACTTTATCTCGCTGCCTGTGTTGCTTCTATTAAAGGTATTTTTACTGACTTTTGTAGGATCAGCACTTCCTACTTTACATATAAAATGGTATGTGTGCGGTAGACTTCTACTAGATGTCTAAATAATGGATTTCTTGAGAGATGTCATAATGTCAAGGGGTTTCCAAAACCTTTTTATTAGGTTAACATATGGGACCTGAAAACTCCCAAGGGGTAATTCTTATAAAAATTAAAATTTAAGGACTAAATGATGAAAGACAGGTGTGTCACCTCTGGGGAGTTCTACAAGGAAATGTCAGCCAAGAGCATTGGGTAACAGAACTGAGATGCAGGAGCAGAAAAGAGTCAATTCCCGACTCTATGTTCTGGAGAAACTGGTAAAAGACAAAATGTATTAAGTGGATCATAGCAGTAGAAAGTCAGTAATTGTTATTTTCTTTATTAGGAAAGCAAAGTCAAAGTATTGTTGAGTGAGATTGGGAGGTAATTGGGTGAGCTTGGATTGACTGGGCAACGTGAAGTCACATGCATGTCTGTCTTGGGACTATGACATAGATCACTTCTCCTGGATGAGATTGCTGATTCAGGTTTGGGTGACCCAGTCAGGTCTACAGTGGTATGAGCAGGTTATAAAGGTAGGTTATGAGTTTGGACCCTTAAGAAATAAAAAGGTGGTACTGATGAACTTCTAAATATTTCATTAGTGTAGCTGAAGCAGAGCCAGTAGCTTATATTAAGGGATAAATCCACAGTGAAAAAATATATGCAATGAATATACATGCATATAGAACTACTTAGAGGCTCCATCTAACTCCAGTGAAAGTTGCAGTCACCACGAAAACAAACAACAAATATCAGCAAAGAGGGACACTATTCACAGCTGGTGGAAATGAACTCTGGACATCAGTATGGCAGTTTCTCACAAGACTAAAAATAGCACTACCACATGACCCAGCTGGACAATTCCTCCTGGGTATGTGCCTGAAAGATTCCAGGTCTTATCACAGAAATGTGTGCATATTCATGAATATCAATACACTAGTCACCATACATAGGAAATGGAACAAGTCTAGATGTTTACCAATGTATGAATGGGTAAAGAATGTATATAATGGAATTTTACTTAAATATAAAAAAAATGAAATCTTGGCATGTGCATGATAATGCATAAAATTGGAAATTAGTAGGCTAAGCATCTGAAACCAGGCTGAGAAAGGCAGTCCCCATGTTTTCTCTCATAAATATTCTATAGTGTTGTGTGTGTGTGTTTATTTGTATGTGTGTGTGTGTGTGTGTGTGTGTATTATAAATCTAGAAAGGGAACCATGACAAAGGGAGATGATACTTAAGGTAAGGATGGGATAAAGAGAAGATAAAAAAAGCATGTAGCATAAGGGCAGAAGGGGGAATATTGTGGGGAGGAAAGGAGTGAGCAAGAGAAGTTAAGGGGACTATGGAGGAGAGAGGAATAAGTGAATGAACAGGTAAGAACAAAGTCTGAATAAAATGCCACAATGAAATAAATTATCTTGTAAGCTAACTTCGAAAGAATAATTTAAATTTTTTTGTGAAATTTCCATTAAATCCAAAAAGAAAAAATATGAAGTAGACCAGAGATTTGCTTAATGAATGAGCACTGTTGAAAAATCAGGGGTATTTACATGGTGGGCAGAACAGTAGGCTGGAGGATTGTGTTAACAGAGGAGGAAGACCATACCAGCCAAATCTAGTTAATGGAGAGGTTTTAGACTCTCCAGCCCCGAGGTTTCCAGTGGATGGTAGTGTAATGGACTGTGCCTCAGCAAATCTCTATTCCCTGGTGACTGGCTTGGGCTGATGGTGGATTCAGTGATAGATGTTAATGGGTTTTGTTATACAATCCACTATTTATCAAATGCCCTGAGGCTTAAGAATCTATATATTAAGTAGAAGCCAAGGGACAGCTAAGTAAAAAGGCACACTAACCCTCTGCACAGGCACTTTGGGTGGTAGGCAGCGTTCACTGTCACGGCAGAGTCGCACTTGGTAATGTGTGTGTTGGGCTGTCTGGTGCTCAGCCAGATACATTTCTATCTCTGTAAAGAGATGGGAGAGAGTTCTGGTTGCATCTCTCTTCCTCCAGCGTCCATGGAAAGATTTCAAATGAGTGTATCTTGTTCCCTCTTAAATTGGGTCCTGGCAATCTGAGACTACATTAATTTTATATAATCTAATGATATGAAGTCCCGCCTCCACCCTTTGCTACTTAGTTCCACTGTGACTCATTTATTATTTCTTTTGAGTTACTCTTTTTGCTAGCTATTTAGGGCATTTACTTTGAAGGGCTGTTTTGGCTAAGCCTTTATGATTACGATGACCATGATTATGATGGTGTTGTACTGTACTGAGGAAGGGCATGGTGACAAATGAGATTGGGCATTTATTCATTTATTTAGGAACCAGATCATGGTGGATTTATACATTTTTGCAAAAGGAACTTTGATTTTTACCCTTTGGTTGAGGGAGCCATTAAAGGGTCTGTGCTTGGGTAGGTTTCATATCATACTGTGAGCTTTCTCTAGAGGTATGAAGAGGATCAAAGTTTTATTACTATTGTCCAAAGAGTCTCACTCATTTAATTTTCTTGTTGCTGTTATTTGTTGACTATGATTTTTTTTGTTTTTTGTTTTTTTGTTTTGTTTTGTTTTTTGGTTAGGGAAAACCTGCTCAATTTTTCAATTTAAGTGGCTACATACAGATACAGAATAAGTCGTTTAGATCTTTGCTGGTATGAATAAGAGCCAAAACTCTGTTTCTTGTACTGGTCATCTCTGGACAATGTTCTGGTTTACTTTCTATTGCTATGGAAAAAGCCTGACCAAAACAAACTTGAGGAGGAAAGTGTTTCTTTGGCTTACAGACTACAGTCTAACATTAAGGGAAGCCATGGGAAATCAAGACAGTAGCTTGAAATAGAAACCAGAAAGGAAACCTGCCTACAGGCTTACGATGAAGCTTACCTTCACTATTGTTCTTATACATCCTAGGTACCATCTGCCCAGAGACAGGACCACCTACAGTGGGCTGGGCTCTGCCACATCAATCAGCCACCGATAATACACCCAACAGATATGCCCACAGAAAAATCTGATAGAGGTCATTTTTCAAGAGTGCTTCCCTCCTCCCAGGTGTATCAAGTTGACAACCACAATTAGCTGTCATAATGGCTGTGATTATGTTGCAAAGGATGAGAAAAGCAATCATACTTTAAGGTTGTTGTCACTCAAGTCTAAATGATTCCTAGAGGAATAGTGTTAAAATTCAGAAATACCACAATATATAGTTGAGCTATATTAATGCTTTGGGGAATTGGGTGTACAGTTATGAAACTGAAATATTAGCTTCTGAAGAATCCTTGAAGGACTTTGTACTCCAATGGATCATGCTCAATATTCAGAGTGGAAGAAGGAGATATCAAAAGTACTAATAGTACTATTTGTACTTAGGCAGCTACAGCCACCTACTAATGTTCGACTTCCTTATCAAACCAGATGGTGGAAGAAACCTCACGAGGTCTGTTCTATGCTGCTGTTTCTTGATTAGGCTTAATTTTGGGAGGAAATGGTGAATATAGGAAACCAAACAGTATTTGAATGTAATTTTCACATGGCACTGAAGATTGTTTTACTCTGCCTCTTAAAGCCATTTTTATTTACTTCAAAGACATATAACACTGCTACGCTTAATATCAAAGGACTATATTTTTTTTTAAAAAAAACCTGTCATAATTGAGGAGATCAAAGAGAAAACAACAGTCTGAACAAATACCTGAGAAGTTCACACAGATGTAGGACTGAGAATGTTTCTGATTGTCTATTATCTATTGTCTTTGGTGGGTAGCACACAGCCTTCTTTAATAAGAGGCTTATTAGCAGACTGCAGATAATCACGATGCTACACCCTGGAAGGTACAAGGCAGAATTTCAAGAGATAAAGCCATCTGGTTTGATAAAGAGTCAAGAAACATTGGTAGGTGGCAGTGACTGGGGACAGACAGTACTCTTAGTAATTTTAACGTCTCCCTCTTCCCCTGAATTTTCAGCTTGATCCATCTGAATAGAAAGATACATTGCACTGTTGCATAAAGGTGGGGGTAAATCAGTGGGAAGGCAGATATCCAAGCACAATAGGAGAGAGTATCCACAAGAGGATGGATAATTGTTCTGATAGTATTGGGTTTCAGGGGAGAGAGGAAATGGGTGAGCAGAGGGACTGAAAGAGATTTCTTTGTGAGAAGTGGGGTTTTGAGTGAAGAGAAGAACCTTGAGTTTTCTTTAGGATAGTATGATCCATAGATTAAGTAATTTGTTCCCTTTATCTGAAGGCAACTCGAGTGAAATTAAGCAGATGAGACATTCAATGGTAGAACTGGGAGAAGCTCACACAAATGAAGAATTAATCTTTCAAGTCTTAGGAAGGATTCCTTTGAGGGTCCAGGGAGCAGGTACCAATTATAGCCTTCTTAGGCACACCATCTGAGGTTCTTAGAATACGATCTTTTCATGTAGATACTTGGTTTTTATTAGCACCCAACAGTGCAGACAGATCTCAGGAGAGAGAGTTTCTTGGCCGGAAAAGGACAGAACATTATTGAGGAAGGGGAAAACATGTCTTACAGAACAATGTTGTTTTTGTTTTTGTTTTGTTTTTTTTAAGACAGGGTTTCCCTGTGTAGCCCTGGCTGTCCTGGAATTCACTCTGTAGACTAGGCTGGCCTCGAACTCAGAAATCTGCCTGCCTCTGCCTCCCAGAGTGCTGGGATCACAAGCATGTGCCACCCTGCCCAGCTAGAACAGTGTATTTTAACACATACAGGTATAGTTTATTTATTATTTATTAGCTTCAAGGTGTCATTCTTAGTATCATTTTGTTTAATATTTAATTTGATGGTTTGGGGCCATCAACCATTATTAATCTACAAGACGGTTGTTAATCTTATTAACTTTATTAGTTTCATAAACACTTAAGAGGTAATAAGCCATGCACACCTATAGTGGGTCTGGATTTACAAATCCAAATAGATCATGAGTGTTTTGACATAGCAAATGAATTAATGCTTTAATAGGTTCATAATGTGATAGGTAAGTGGGAAGTGGGTGGCCAGGGCTCATTTGGAGGAAGTGTGTCGTTGGGAGCCTGTTCCTGGGGTCACGTGCTGCTCAGCTAGCTTCCTGCATTCTCTTCCCTCTGCAACTCTCTGAAATGAAATGAAGGAGACCCTGCTATGCAGATTCCAACTGCCCTGGCATTCCACCTAGGTGTATGGGATCAAGCACCTGTGCACTACATCTTCTGAAGCTATGAGCCTGAATAAATAACCTGCCCTCCAAGTTCATCTGTTTCAAATTTTGTCATAGCAATGATGAGGAAAGTAGTTGCTATGCCTGTATTTCATTTCATTTCATTTCATTTAAATTCTTTTCTTTTCTTTTCTTAATTGGATATATTCTTTATTTACATTTCAAAACAGTGTATTTTAATTTAATATTTAATTTGATGGTCTGTGGAAACTGGCCCTTTCCCAGTTTCCCTTCTCCAGATAGCCCCTATCCCATCCTCTCTCCCCTGCTTCTATGAGGGTGTTCCTCCAACCCACCCCGTCCCTCCTCCCCAGCCTTGATTCCCCTACACTGGGGCATCTATGGAGCCTTCGTAGGATCAAGGACCTCTCCTCCCATTGATGCCTGACAAGGCCATCCTCTTTTACATACGCAGCTGGAACCATGTGTACCCCTTTATTCCTGGATTTCAAATGGTAGGAAAATGAGAGAAGGGATACCTGTCTTCGCCAAGGTTCTGTAGCTCACTAGGGGCAGAGATTGTGTTTATTTTCAGGCACCTTCATGCCCAACTGCTCATCTGCCTAAACCTATGGGACCCATTAGAAGATGCTGGATGGGGAATTGCAAGATATTAGATAGATTCATTCAATAAAGAGGGCTTAGAAGATAAATATATATGAAAAAGATAGAAAAGTGGATGGACCCTTAGAGGAAATGAGATGACTGTCGGACCCTTAGAGGAAATGAGATGACCAAAGTGAGGGTCTATCTAATTTGGAAGAATACTGAGGTCTTTGAAGCTTACACGGCTGAGCATCAGAGTGGAAGTTTTGACCTGGTAATGGTGACTCCCTAACTGCCTGTTTTCCTCACTCACACATAACTTTTGTGAAAGCCATGATTAAATTACTGAATTTTAAATTAAAAGACTATTTGTGGTAAGAGGATGAAATATCATACCACCAGAGCATACCATTCTTAGGTGTTATTTCCTCCACGCAACCTCCAGGTCTTCCACGGTGATTATCTGATAAGTTCATACTGTGTCATGCACATCTGTCCCTAGTTACAAAAATGCAAGACCTTTGAGGAGGAGAACCGACTTTAGTTGAAAACACACTCAGAGACCATGCACACTGTGTGATTGTAAGCATATATGCATCATATGCATTTATATAGCTTCTGGAATTTTACACAAACATATGTACACATATCATGACACCACAGTGAACAGTATAGTTCATTGCCCACAGCATTCAATCAGTAAATATACAAAATATTATACATTTTGGAGGAAATCAATAGGTCTTCATGAATGCTTTGACATGAATGAATCAAAGAACCCTTCCAGTTCCTGTTGCTTGATGAACAATGGCTGTTATCAGCATTTTGCTCTGACTCCAAAAGGCTTTCTCTTTCTCATCCTCCCTTACTCTCCTCAGCAGAGATCCTTGTCCAGCAGGCAGCATGGGCAGAGGGAACCATTTTCACACGTTTTTTTTCTTCTGCAACTTAATGCCCCACAATCTTGTCAAGCCAGTGAGAGAATATGAAGAAAGAGGGAGGCTTTTTTCATATAGCAAATTTATTATATGTGTCTCTCTGATGAAATGTAAATTTTTTTTTAAAATGGGGAGTCACGCTGATAGTTAGGTTATCTCTACACATGCTCAGAATTAATGCAGGAGTATGTCTCGGCGCTTCAGATAAGGGAGAATAGCTAAATGAAACCCACTCCCTTTGTCTGAATGAGAGTTGCGGTCTTCTCTCTTCCCTTTCAGTACTTCATTACACAATGAGAAATCCCATCAGAACAGCCTCAGTGGGATTCTAAGAGGTGCTCATGGAGGAGAGAGTCCTTTTGCTTTACTGTCCCCTAGAGCAGGCAATGCACACATGATGGAGTGAGACTGTCTCATGTACAAGATCAGCTGAGTGTGTAAGGATCGTATTCAGCACTGTTTTGCGGGGCGCTATAGAGGTGTCAAGCGCAGGCTGGGCAGGGAACATTAGTTGGAAGTGGCATGGCTATTCAGCACACTGGTTTCGGATTCTGTCCCTTCCTCGAAGCAAGTCTGTTACTGGAACCACAGCCTCCTGTGTGAAACTGGGATAACAATGTGTATTGCAAACAACTTTAAAGGGACAATGAAAGGGAAGTGCCATCAAGGTTCCAGTCACACGAGGGCTCTCAGTGCTTGGTAACCAAGCCATGTGTGTTGCTGGCAGGCAGGCAGGGCTGGAGGAAGGCTGCAGGAGAGTGGGAATAGATGCTTAGCATGGTCACATTCCTGACAGCAGCTTTTAAAAAGTCAGCTTACAGGAAGCAAGGAGGCATAGCTTAGGGTGAGGAGACAGGAGAGACTGGCATTGTATCTAACCCTCACAGCACGGTGCCACTGTGCAGTGTTGAAAAAAAAAAAACATTGTAGCATTTATTTCTCTTGGGATTGCCAACATTGTGCAAACTAATAGCATAATTATTAGAGTAAGCGAGGTATATTTTTTCTATGGTTCTGTTTTATTTGAAAAGACAGGATATTGGTATGCCTATGGAAAAAAAAATTCTCCAAGGGAAAAAATACTCTGGACAGACAAGTCGTTTGAAGAACAATAGAGATTAAGCCGGCAACACAAAGGTATCTCAGACTGTTATCTCTTGTCTATGGATTAAAAAAGTAACACCCTACCAGCTGCCAGACTGTGATTAAAGGTGGTGTAAACGAAAAGCCATACAAATGAAAATGTGGAAAAGAAGTGATCTTCTGTGCTATGTGAATGCTGACAAAATACTCATTCATTAAATTATTATTTTTATTTTGTCTTGAACTAGCATTATCTCGTTAATCACTTATGTATCAGGCTATCCTAAGACCTTTCATGCATCACCTACATTATGTTTCATAGTTGCATGAAGACTCTTCTAGGGCCCTATTTTCTATAGTGTGCAGACAAGGAAATGGGCCTTAGCTTGCTGGCTGTAAATGCTGGATCACTGGCTGGGTCACAGTGTATCTGACTCTAGAACTCTGTTCCCTGGTGCCTACTGTGTTGGCTCACATTTTGAAGGCTGAGTGTGTAAGAGCAGGTATGGGGATAGAATTGGGAAACAGGGACTCTCTTTTCAGAGAGCTTATTTTCTGCTAGGTGTGAGATGCTTCTTTGAGAATGTGTGTTTTGGGAAATATCAATAACTAGGTCTTCCTGAGCATTCACAGGAAGCAAATGACTCCGTTTCTATATTGGTCACAGTTTATGCTAGATCACGCCGCTTTTATTGGGGGGGGGGCTGTCTTGTATGTTACAGGATATTTGCCACCAATTGCATACACAGCTGTGACAGCTGGAAATAGTTCCAGATACTGCCACGTGTTTACCCACAGAATTATTCCAGAGGAGGAGCATCTCAGTAGAGAAACACCACTGCAGAGGATCGGTGTTGTTCTCTGATGTCTGAAAGATGATGGCATAGAGGTTGCTTTATCTGGAGGTATGACGTCAATCTGTAGTTATCCAAGAAACTCCAGAGGGCTTGTCAAGGTCCCAATATTTACTGAGGCCTCCTTGCTTTTGCAGATAGCTCTGGGTACATGTGCAGTTAGGAATAATGCAGAGTCTATCCAGAATACGAATGAGACAGAATAATCGACAATATATAATAGTCACTGTGATAATCACTGTAAATGAAAAAATAGCTCTACATGGAGGAAGAAAAAAAAAGAATGTTTTCATACTCTTCTCATGTCTAGCCAAAAATAAGTTCTCTGTGCTCTATGGTCAAAGATTCCTTGAGTATTTTGGGGATAGATTGAGGGTTTTTCCCTTTGCAGTGCTCCCAGTGTGGTACTTAATGTTGATTGTTCTTTCTATTCTAGACCACTGAATGAATGATAAAGTGGTCCTTAAATTATACTGCATTTTAGTATCACTGGGGGCTGTTGTTGTCCTTTGAATTCATACTTAGGATTCTACCACAGATTATTGCATCTGAACTTCATATGTAGGCAGAATTCTAGAGGGTTCAGCTAGTCTTTAGGTATGCTTCTGCTTGTGAATGCTTGGTAGAAGCCTTTTGTCCCAAGCTTTCTAGTGGAGATGATTTTCATTAATACTGCTTTCTGCTTTGAAGGGCATGTTTTGGATGTCACATACAAATAATTTGTTTAACTTTCTATTTGCTATAACTTTCAGACATGTTCTACTTAGCTGCAAGAGATGCTGGTAAATGTAATCTTTATTTCATAAGATCACAGTCAATCTAATGTGTGGGTGGGGTAGGGGGTGGCAGGAGAACGGGCTTTGGCTAGTAATTGGCAACAGACTTTATTAGGGATAGTTTTAAAAACACAATATCAGCATCAGGTCTTTAATGAACATTAAGTGTGTGTCATGGTAGAAAAAAGCAAATCTGTGCTGTAAAGGTGGAGAATGGAATACTTGCTCACATCAGATGATAAAGTAAAGGGTTGATAATTCTATGCAATCAATTGACTATTTTGGTTTACTCAAGTAGTTTACTAGCTGCAGGTTTTCTTTTTCTTTGTTTGAGGTCTTTGTTATTTTTTCATAATTTTAGACTTATAGAGAAAATATGGGCATCTCTTATAAATAATAGGAATATCAACAGCCTTTACACTTCTGATTTTCTTAGAATTTTACTCTTGAATGTTATAAACTCACATGATTTGCTGTTTACTTCGATTTAAGTGGGAAAAAAAGAGGCCATCATAATCTGAAGAAGTTGGGGAAGGTGACGTTGCCAATATTTTGATTTTACAGTGGTCAGTGATCCAGAGGTGTGGCCAGAAACTGAGGGGATCTGTGGGTCACACTCATCATGATAGATCATGATTCTCAGAAAAATCTGTTCATATTTCTATGAACTCACAAGCCCTTTCCATGATAGGTCATTTATGAATCAAGGAGAAACATGTACAGTTGAACTTATTCATCAGCTAAAGATGACAGAGTCAAATGAGAGTTTCTCAGACTTCGATGAGGCATATATTTCTAATCAAGAAAGGAACAAGAGGAATTTTAGGAGCAAGCTTTTCGTAGTCAGGTGCTTTTGAGGGAATTATTCCCATCTACTCTTTCTGTACGCTTGACTCACAGAGTCACTGAGTCAGAGCCGATAGAAGTAGACAGGAGGTGGGCTAAGAGCTGGTTGGTAGAATCCATTTTTCCCAGTGCTTTATATAATAAGCAATCAACAGCACACTCATCGCTTTAGGGAGGTATTTTTATTTTCCTGAATAGATCATATGAGACTGAAGATGATAAGCATAAATCAGTCATATTGTCCCACGTGTCTATCTTTCATCTTGTGTTTAGATAACTATTTGGAGAGAAAGGAGAGAGGAGGGAGACAGTGAGGGCAGGAGGGAGAGCGGGAGAGAGAAGGGGGGTGGATCGGCTTTTTGGTTAAAGTACTTTCCCCTCTTTCCAAAACAACAACAACAACAACAAAAACAACAACAACAACACACTACAAGGACCCAAGTACATTCCAACAACTATAAAAGCTCTTCAGTCTCGGAGATGGTTACACGAATATTAGATCAGCCAATGTTCATACACACAGGCTCACCCACGCACTCCTGAATATTATCAAAATCATAGCAATATCAACCAAATGACTATGACGAAGAGGGTATGTCCTATTCTCAGTAGAAAAGAATAAATGCCAGTCTATAAATTAGGTTAAGTCGTTTCAACTATTTATCTTTCCTCAGGAATGAGAGACTGAATGTCCCCGGAGGCCTCTGGGCTTGGTAGCAAGGAACAGACAAACCAGGTGAAGACAGAACATTGCTACTGATCATGGTTTGATTCTCACAAGTGAAGCATATAGCATGAATCAGCATTTAGGACAACTCAGACAAGTAAGCCCCAGTGCCTAGTGTGACGCCCACAGAACTTTGGCTACAAGAGCTATTTGCCCACTCAGTCAGAGTCCCAAACACATTCAGTGGGATTCACTGTAAGTTGTGCGAGGACAGTTGTATCAGGGAGTGCCAGACACTAGAGAAAGCACATTTTTCTCTCTGTGTCATATAATGGAGCAATGCATTTCCAAAGCAGGCTTAAAAAAAGAAAAAAAAAAAAAGCCTTAGCAGTTACTGCTCAGGATAAAAGATTTAGCTAAATAAGTAGGTGTAATCAGACAAAAGTAGATTGTTTTCGCAAGTAATTTTGTTGATTTCACTTACTCTGTGCCTAACAGTCTCTTCTCTTCTTTATCCATGGCTGTCTAACCTGTCATCCTTATTGCCACCCTAAATCTTTGGAGACTGCAGTATTTCTCTTTTTGAGGTCCACCTCCATCTGTCTTTGCCATCATTGCCATTTATCTCATTTAACTTGCACCTTAGCTTGCGAGGTTTATAACTAGAGACACGCAGACACAGTCTGCAGACACAGTTTCACATACCGTGAATCATTCTGCCTTCCACTTTTGTCCCCGTATTGTGTCATGGAGGAGCGTGTGTTCTGCTGGTGGGAATGCAGCCGAGATATTTTTAGTTTTCTTTTTAACTCGAAATTACAAAACTTACTATAATATTTTGTGGGGGAAGCAAGGATCTGGACTCATCCCTGGTAAATGTTTTTCATGTTTGTAGTTTTCAGTGAAAACAAGCTAAATAATAATATTCATTAATTTCCCCATCAGTTTTTGATTCCACGTCAAAAAGTAATTACAGACTAAGTGTAATCTCTGTGCACATCAAAGGCTATTAAGTGATTTTTGAAAACTTGCATAATATAAACACTATTGAGTTGAGGAGGGTAGGAATCATTTTATGGCATACACTTCCCACTATTTAACTGCGAAGGGCTTGGGTTTAATTTATTGTTTATTTTGATATTACATTGAATGACTTGAAAACAATGTTAGAGGATACAGATGCAGATGTAGATACTCCAGCTGAGTATTTCCAGGAAGGAATACATTTGTCCTTGAGTATGCTCAAGTCATTTCTCTCCTTTAGTCATGCAATGTTGTTTGTACTTAAGCTTCACACATTGCAAGCACTTTCTCAAAATTATCATTCGAGCCAAACTGGAATGGAGTCAGCGAGTCATGGAAGCATGGTCCCAGGTGGAGGGAACAGCTAGAACCAAGGTGTCTAAGGAAGGATGTGTGGTATTATGGGGATTGCAGCAAGTGTGACAAGGAGGAGGATGGAAATGATTCATTCAGAGGCACATGCACGTGGTGTGTGTGTGTGTGTGTATGTGTGTGTGTGTGTAAGAGGCCTTAATGGTGATTCTGAGCTCTTTTGTTTTTAATTTGAGTCCTATGAGAAGTCTTTAAATTGTTCAGATTTTTATTTCAGAGAGGCCTTTTTATTTCAGGCTTATAATAAACTAGTGTGAAGGAAAGGGTGAAGGCAGGTAAATGAGATAAGAAATGACTACAAAGTATAGACAGTGGGATATGGAGAGGTAGTGGGGTTCGTTCAGAACATAGTTTGACGATAGAGATGCTAGCATTCAGGAAATATATGTATGTAGGAAAATGAGAAAACCCAAGTAACCCTCTTATTTTGTTTTATGCTGATGTGGTATCTACGATTTTGAGGTTATACAGAGAAAATCTGAGCTAGTTGCTCATTGCTGTCCCAGGACAATTCTAAGTTGGCTTAGCTAAAAAGGTAAAATCGAAATCTTCCTATTGTCTAAATTGATAACACTAAGTAACTACATCCAACCAAGAATGAATTGGGCTTTCGAGAGCATGTTTTGCAGTAACACATAGTCTGCACATCTGTAAAATGCAGATTTTTTATTAAAAGTTGGGTATTTTTGGTTACTATAAGTAGCATTAGGCATTCAACCAGTTATGGCCAGAAGAATAGAAACCACCCTGATGTCTTCTTCTAGTCTTTCTCCTAATCTGGGCCATAGTAGAGGGAGGAGGACCAGGAGACCACCCAAGTTGGCGTCACCAAGCATGACGGTACTGACTCCTGACTAACACGAGGCAGGAGTAGATTTATTTCCACTGCAGTCTTACAGACTATTGGTACTCCATTCACACACGGCAGACAGTGTATACAGATTGCCTGTGACCCAGTATTTGCCAATGGCTTCTTCAGATAATTGACATCTGTCAGAAATGATTTAATAGGCTTTTGGACAATCTGCTCTTTATATCAGTGGCACAGAGGATAGATGTTAAAGATTGACAGATCCTGGAGCTCATTCTGGTTCCGCTATGTATTAGCTGTGTTAAGTAACCACTTGAAACAAGTAATCTCATTTTGTCTAAGAAGCTTTTATTATGCATGTTAGACAAAATGAGATTACATAGATAAAGTACCTGGCATGTAGAAGACCATTTTTCTTCAGACCTTATCTATTCCTCTGTGTGTTATATTGTCAGAAAGTGGCAAGCCCCATCCAGTGTGTAGTAGTGGCTAGATATGCTTCTGTGGAGTAATAATCATTACATACTCATTTTAAAATAGAAGATGATGTATAAAACAGCCAATTAAATACTCTTTCTGCATTCCTAGAAGATGTCTATTACCTAAAATCTCATTTTTAAAGATGAAGTGATACAATCTTTATTGAACTACTGTACAATTTTTTTCTCTCTAATTCATTATAAATTTCTTTCTGACGTGGTTGAAGCAAAACTCACATTTCACTTCACTGTCTAGATGATTAATTAATCATATTTCACCTGTTAATAACTCTGGCATACTTTCTTTTACTTACCTATTTTGTTCTTTTAAAGATGTTAGAACTCTTGTCGTATTGAGTTTATTTTATAATCAACTTTATTGAGGTGTAATTTATGTGCAGTAATTGGTGCCCTTTTAAAATGTTCAATTCACTGGGTTTTGACAGATAGGAAATCACCACTATAATTAAGATGGAGCCTATCTCCATCACCCCAAAGTTTCCTATGCCCATTCCTTTATCTTTATTCCCAGACAACTACTGCATCAAGTATAATTGTGCAAGTTTTTGAAATGCCTCCTCCCCCCCCTTTTTTTGGTAGATGACAAATGCTTCGGTTTAAAAGGAGTGGAGACAGTGGTCCTGTATTCTGTCAGAATATATTTGAAAAAATGGAGATAGTCAAATTTAAGTTAAGGGGATTATTTTTGAAACTGACAAAAGATTTTAGCATTGCTTATGCAAACAGCATAGAAGGGGAATTTTAGGGCAACTAGAAGGGTCACTGCAATGGACAGTGAAAGGTGCTGGGAGGAAGGAAACAGAGCCTTTGGAAGCATACACTGCAAACAGAGAGGCAAACCACAGTGCTGCGTCAAGATGACTTCATGACAGGTACATTAAGCTAAAGAGTTCATTCCCTCTTCCCCCGCAATGGTTCACTTTCCTTAGTCAAATGCAAGAAAAGTTCATCTGTTGGGAGTTATGATTAAGCACCTGAAGAAAATAAGAAGGCTTTAAGATAGCAGTCACAGAGAAATGGGAGCAGGTGTTGTGCTTCCGACAAGAATTATTAAGTCAGTTTAATGCCTTGGTTGATGCCTGGAAGTCTAGAATTTGTGATGGGATCAATCACGTGATGGATTCCCGTCCCCCACCTGCCAGTTGTTGCTTTGTGGCCAGGATAGAGTTGCTAAGAACTATAAACTAAAGTTTGTCAAAGTTGCACATGAGGGTTGCAACAAGAATATAGAGATAAGATAGGGAGAAGTGGGAGGGAGATTGATTGCTTCCCGACATAGTTGAGCATCTCAACACCTAAACTAAGGAAGAAACCAGTCAGAGACTCGCGAGCAAAGGTAAAGAACGGTGCATTGTCACTACCAAATCTGAACTGCAGTTAGAAAGACACTGAAACACAGCACGTTTTTCTAATGTTCTTACTTGTTTGCACAATGGTTTCATTAGAACAGATGAAGTGGTATATATTGATTTCAGTCAGTTTTAGGCCAGTAGAGGAATAACGGAAGATACCCTGAGGTAGGGGATCTCCTAATTGCCTACACTAATACTCTGGGTTCCTGATTTTATTTTCTAGCTGTGTGACCTTGGGTAAATGACTTAATCTCTGTTTCTTGACCTGTTAAAGGAGAACAATAATAGTACCCACCTCATGGCGTGCTGTAGGAATTAAGTGTTATAATAGATATTGCTAGTTAAGTCCAGCTGTTATTTATAACTGTATCAAAGCCTGAGTTTAAGATTCACATTCCATTTCGAGCCCTGCAACTCTGAGCAAACCATTCAGCCTTTGCCAATTGCTTTTCCTTTATCCTATCTGTAAAACAGGTTTAATAACTTTGCCTACACATCTTGTAATGACAATTGAAGGGGATAATATACGTAAAAGTACTCTGTAACTCAGACTGGCCATGTCACCTCCTAAAATAATGTATTAATTACAGTTACCTTATACAGCAGATATGCAAAGGCATGCATATAGAAATGGTCTGACATTCAAAATATTGCCACAAACTCAGATCAACATTGAGAACTGGAAATATTTGGGCCCTTTTTAATGGAAAAATTTTGATTGCATATTCACATTATTGGTTAACCTGAAGGTGTGAAGAAAGATTACTGTCAAAAAGGCAGCAATTTTAACTCATAATTAAACAACATTTTTGCTTTCCGTGTGACCCCATTTTTTCCTTTGCCTTAGGAGGTAGGGTTAAATTTAGATAGTTTGTAATCAATACCAATTTTAGTTGGTGCTGACCTCTAACACTATTGAGCCTAAGAACTTATTCATGTGCAGAACGTTGCAAGTTCTTTGTAAAGATTTTTGACAATTAGGCATTTTAGCTTCATGGAGCGTGGTTGGTTGTAAGACAGATTATAGCATTTATTATTCACAGTTGGAGTCTCTCTCTTTTTACCTTTTCTAATTAGTCTATTATCTAACATTCAAGTCTAACTACTGATATGTAAGTTTTATGCATGTAATTCATTCTGTCTAGGTTTATAGTTGCACAGGCTTTGCATAGTTGTACATATTTTCATGAACTACCACAGTCAAGATAGCCAACATTTCCACTGTTCTCAATTGTTACCTCATACTTCCAGTGAGCAACTCTCCTAATTCTTAGCCCTTGACAATTACTAACATATAATTCTTTTCTATTTTGCCTTTCCCCCAAATGCTATTATTATACCAATGAGCTCTTCCTTTTAAAAATAACTTTTGGAACTCGTTAGAAGATTTCATCACTAATTACATCAAATTGGTTCATCACTTTTCCTTGTGTGTGAATGTGTGAACTCATGAACGCATCTGTGCTTGTGCTTCCCTGGGGCAGTTGAATGAAGACGGTCGCTAATGAGCCCAGGGATGCAGGCTCCATTCATAACTTAGGCACCTAAGGCTGGTGCTGTGGTCTTTCTAGATGGACTCAGCGTATGAATATGGGTGGGCATTCCTGCAAAAGTAGGAGACCATCTTTCTCAATTGCCACTCAGTAAATATTGCTGGCTGCGAAGGAAACGATACTCTAATGGAATACTAACTAAATAGACTCACCTACTGCCAGCTCAGTTAATCCATATGATAAGAATGGCAATAATAAGAACATTAATCCCATTTCATTCATTACACCATCCAGTCTGGAGTACCATAGATGAGTCAGCTCATTCAAATAGAAGTCGAGTAATACAGAAACTGGAGCAAACAAAATTGTCTGCAAACACTAAATGGAGGGGGAAGGGAAATTCTTTGCATAACTTATGAAGGCAAATGAAACCCATTTCCCTATCATCTGCAATAGCTTCAAGTCCCACAGTTACTTCTTTTCAGAAAGACTTCTTTCCTTAAAAATTGTTTTTCTCTTCTTTTCCTCTTCAGGACTATTTACAGATTTCGATGTCTTAACCTTAGCTTGCGTTTTCATGGACAGGGGTGGATGCCCAGCTCAGCTGGACCAACATCTGTTGGATTTCTGCCACACATAAGATTCAGACTTTTTTAGTTTTTTTTTTTAATTTTTTAAATATATTATTATTATTATTATTGAATATTGTCTTTATTTACATTTCAAATGTTAATCCCTTTCCTCCCCAGAAGCTCCCCTATCTTATCCTCCTTCCCCTGCTTCTATGAGGATATTCCTCCACTTACCTACCTCCCCCCCTCGAATTCCCCTACACTGGGGCATCGAGCCTTCCCAGGGCCAAGGGCCTCTCCTCCCATAGATGCCCAACAAGGCCATCCTCTGCTGCACACGAGGATGGAATCATGGGCCTCTCCATGTGTACTCCTTGCTTGGTGGTTTAGTCTCTGGGAGTTCTGGGGGTTCTGGTTGGTTGATATTGTTGTTCTTCCTACGGGGCTGCAAACCCCTTCAGATCCTTCAGTCTTCTCTCTAACTCCTCCATTAGCGACCCTGTGCTCAGTCCGATGGTTGGCTGTGAGCATTCACCTCTGTATTTGCCAGGCTCTGGCAGAGCCTCTCAGGAGACAGCTATATCAGGCTCCTGTCAGCAAGCACTTTTTGGCATCCACAATAGTGTCCAGGTTTGGTGGCTATATCTGGGATGGATTCCCCAGGTGGGGCAGTCTCTGGATGGCCTTTCCTTCAGTCTCTGCTCCACACTTCGTCTCCATATTTCCTCCCTTGATTATTTTGTTCCCCCTTCTAAGAAGGACCAAAGCATCCACACTTTGGTCTTCCTTCTTCTTGAGATTCAGACGTTAAACAGATCTTGCCTATTCCTTATAAAAAAGAAATCACACAAAAAGCAGATGTTACTGTTGCCATTTCTGAGCAAGGACTTGTCCAGGGTCACTTGTCAGCTGTTGGGATCAGGAGGCCAGCTTTCAAAGCTGTAGCCACCGCCCCTCACCTGGCTTGTCACTTGTACGGTTGCTCGTTTCTCTGTGGGACAGGCTTCCAGGCTCGTCACTAAAGCTCCATTTACCTTCTGGGCAACTGTATTGATATGGCTCACGGAGAACCAACCTTATGATTATTATACGCAGTTGTCTAGCAAATAACAGGAATCGCTTTTCATTTTCTATATTTAGGAGGTTAGAACACTTTATAATAAATATGACGACCTTTAGGTCACACATTTCCTGTAATGTAATGACCGGCCCTTCTCCAGCCTGCTATTAATTATGATCCAAGGGCACTCAGTCGCAGTTTTAAAAATAATAAAAAATAATAAATAACGCAGCAAACGATGCTTTGGTTATTATGCAACACTGTGGCGGGTGTTAAAAAGGCAATACTGGGAGCCTTCAAGTACTTCCCGTTACCCCACTCTCAGAGAAGATGAACACATTTTCCCGTAGGCCACATTTACCAGATTTCATCATTATTTTTTTCAAGCATTGATAAACTATAAGGTCATAATTCTGTGAATATTTTTAAGGTTATTCCACTTAAAAACTGAAGACACTGAAATCAGTCACCAGGCTTCCCAGGTAAACCTCAGCTTCTAGGCAATGCAAATTATTTGGTTCGCGGGATTGTCTAAGTCATAAACCGGTGTGTGAGACCCCCCACCACTGTTGCTCTTCCTCACCCTCTCTGTTGCCTCCAGAGTCGGTCCTGTGTGAAGAAACACTGTCTCATTTTTGAGGGTCCTAAGCCAATCTTTTCCACAGTCTTTTGAATTTGTTAGCGTCTCTGTTGGCCCTTCTGGTCTTTCCTCACAGAGATCATGCAAATGAAAGGCCTGGTGCCAAAGGCCTTCAAACAAATCAGCAGGGGATTTTTTTTTTTTTTTTTTTGCATAAAGGTTATAGTTGTCCTTTAAATAGAAAAAAATGAATTTTATTAAAGCTAAATATTCTAAATAAACTATAAGACACCACTTTAAGTAAATTATATAAAGCAACATGCTGAATAAAACTGACTTTTAATTAGGCAGCATCAGATTAATCTGGTAAATTTGCATGGAAGTCTTGAATCATATTAGCAGGTATTTATGGTTCAGGGGCACAGGCTAAACCTTCACCAGAAGTCCTAAGTGCAGTATTCTTCAAAGACCTGTATTAAATATAATATTTCTAAAATCTTGAGTCTTGATTTTCAGCATTTAATCAACAGAACTAATTCTTAACACTTAACATTTTTTTCTTAATTTAAAAATAAAATAAAATAAAGGACAAGATGCTAAAGTCAGACACCAAAATCAGTCAGTCACCAGGTGTCCCTATTTAGTACAATTCAAATTTTTGTTCACACATGCTATAGGGAGGTATGTGGTCTTCTAATCTTGGTTTCCTTCTTTGCTTTCACAATAATTTACCTTGCAATATAAACCTTTAGGCCAGTGGTTATCACTGTGGGTCAAGACCTCTTTCTTTGGGGCTCAGAGGACCCTTTCACAGGAACCATCTAAGACCATAGGAAAACACAGATATTTACATTATGATTTGTAATGGTAGCAAACTCACAGTTACAAAGTAGCAATAAAAATAATTTTATGGTTGGGGTGTCACCACAACATGAACTAAAGGGTCGCAGCCTTAGGAAGGCTGAGAAGCATTCCTCTAAATATTCTAAATATAATAAATAACTATGAAAATAATTTTATGTGAGGAGCTTGGAATTTCACGGAAGGAAAAAATGAGTTTGCATATGACATAGTTGCATCTCGTGTGAGCACTGTGTTCTTCAGTCCCTTTGGGCCTACAGAGAATTGCGGGGGAAGTTCATACCTCCCTGAAGTATGTGCGAACAAAAATTTGAATTGTATTAAATGGGGAAGCCTGGTGACTGATTTCGGTGTCTGACTTTAGCATCTTGTCCTTTATTTTATCTTATTTTTTAATTTTTTTTAAAAAAAAAAACATTAAATGTTAAGAATTAGTTCTATTGATTAAACGCTGAAAATCAAGACTCAAGATTTTAGAAATATTATATTTAATACAGGTCTTTGAAGAGTACTGCACTTAGGACTTCTGGTGGAGGTTTAGCTTGTGCCCCTGAACCATAAATACCTGCTAATATGATTCAAGACTTCCATGCAAATTTATCAGATTAATCTGATGCTGCCTAATTAAAAGTCAGTTTTATTCAGCATGTTGCTTTATATAATTTACTGAAAGTGGTGTCTTATAGTTTATTTAGAATATTTAGCTTTAATAAAATTCATTTTTTTTCTATTTAAAGGGTAACTATAACCTTTATGCAAAAAAAAAAAAAAAAAAAAAAAAAAAAAAAAAAAAAAAAACCTGCTGATTTGTTTGAAGGCCTTTGGTACCAGGCCTTTCATTTGCATGATCTCTGTGAGGAAAATAAATGTTTACCTTAGATTTTCTTGACATTAGAAAGTATCTCAAGTGCTACAGTAAGAGCTTCTTTCTAGTAATTAAAAAATTTGTTTACAGTTAAAAAAAGAACAAACGTATCTTATGTAAGTTCCTCGAGGTGGTAATATTTTATGGAACAAGAAGTTTTAATTTTGTAAAGTCCATACCTACTTAAGGTATTTTTTTTCCAAGCAGCCATCTGTACCATAACTCATGATTTCTTTTGCATTTTAATCAGAAACTAGTTATGCATAGCTGGAGCCTCTTCCTGCAGTGTAAACACTTAAGGCTAAACGTGCTGCAGGGTATTAAGATACCCAACCTTAGGACCTGCTTGTCCTCTTTGTACCTGAGCCGATCTGATTAAAAAAAAAAAAAGGGTATCTGCACTGGTACAGTGGTACAGTACTGGAAATGCCCTTGGTACCATGAGTTCAGGACAACTGTTGGGCTGCTGCAGGTGGAGGTGGAGGCAGGGGGTGGGGTGGGGGGTGAGAGGGTCAGACAGGGACAGGAAGATAACAGGTGGGGTGGGGGAATATACGCAACTTCCTTTTGGTTCAGCCCTGCGCCCTCTCCCTGGGAGGACAGCTTGTCTTCCGGTTTCTGGTTTCCCCTGCTTTGCTCTGACCAGCCTTGCTGTCTGGAAGTAAAAGGAGAGTTTGCAGCATGGCATTATCGTCTTGTCGTCTGATTTTCTGCATCATTTTAATTGCGTTGCATGGCCTTAGAATGATGGTTACTTTAAATGGATGTACAACATTTCTCCCTCTTTATGTGTAATTTAATGGGGGGGGGCTACAACTAAATTTCATTTCAAGCAGAAATATGTTGCGCCAGCTGCAGATTGAGGCTTGGCCTTGATTTGCAAATTTTCGAAAATTCAAAGGGTGTTCTGCCAGCAGCAGTGTAATAGCTGGGATATGGCCAAAGAGCAGCCTTTCATTGAATATATTCTGTTCCTGCTTCCGAGTGCACAAATCCAGGGAACTCTTTTCCTTGAGACGACACTGATGTATTTACTTGGAATAGCATTATATACACATAAATCAGGAGCTCTGGCACGGAAATCAGCACTTGCAGGTTTTAGTTCTGAGTCATGGATTTGTTATATGACTTTGGGGTAGTTACTTATGCGGCCTCATCCTTCTCGTTTTCAAATGTGAGCGTATTACCCAGGAGCAGATATCACTGGAGCCTAGCTAGCGGCTTCCACAGGGTACGGATAATGTCTGCGGGTATCATTTTTTAATAAGAAATATTTATACTAAAATATACATCCCGGAAAGTGCTCAACTCATATGCTTCTTCTCTCCGTGAATTTTTTTGCAAGGCAAAATAGAGCACAAGTTGCTAACTCAAGTCAAAAAAAAAAGAAAAAAAAAAAAAAACAAAAACCCTGAACATCACTGGCATCCACTAGGGACCTCCGAGTCACTGAGCTCATGTCTTTCTCCAAAGAAAGTGTTCCTGCCTTTCAGGTCAGCATCTTAAATAACTTGGTGTATTTCTTGGTGTGAATACTTTTGATTTCCTCAATAACATGCTCGTACAGTTCACTCATGTTGGTGCATATAAAAGCAATTCCATTCTCTATATAGGGCTCTTGATTTACTTAAAAAGTTAAGAGTCCTTGTAGACCAGGAGTTCTCAACCTGTGGGCTACAACCCTTTTGGGGTAGACTGACCCTTTCCCAGACATTGCCTAAGATCATCAGATATTTACATTACAATTCATAGCAGTAGTTAAATTATAGTTAGGATGTAGCAACAGAAATAATTTTATGCTGGGAGCTATCACAATGTGAAGAACTTCATTAAAGGGTCACAGCATTCAGAGTGTTGAGAACCACAGCTGTGGTCTGTCCTTGGTCAAACTGATTAGATGCCCTGCTGCATTACTTACCTTGCGGCGACTAATCTAGTGGTATTCAGTATTCAGTAGACCTTTGAATTCTAGAGAAAGTCGTAGCATCCTTTTAATATGAAGATGGTATTCTGAAGAATCATTTTGTATACTTGGCCATGCCCCAGAATATTATGATTATTAAGTGCATTCTAAGCAACAGATGCTGTGTTGACCACTTTTAATTCTCATGACAACTTTGGGTGGTGTTAAAAATCACCATTTTTTTTTTTCAGAAGGAGAAACTAAGTTCCCTCACTTTGAGAAAGTTAACCTTAGTTGTCCTATTTATATAAAACAAGCAGGTGGAATCAACTTAAAAATTCAGTTTCACTATTGTGTCCCGCGATGATTATTGAGGCTAATTGCTGATTGATTGCCTGGGGCTGGTATTCTGGTAGAGCCTGGAGACCTAAGCAGGCAAAACGGGCAAATTAAGTGAGAATTTGGGGATGGTAGACAGAAAGTTCAGAGTAGGTATCTTACTTTGTTCCTCCTGCTATAACAAGATAGCAGACTGGATAATTTAGAAATGAAAAGAGGTGGATTCTGGAAGTCACAACTGTAGGTACAGGGAAGATCTGGTGTCTGATAAGGAAGGACTCACTTCGTCTTCCAACACGTAGCTCATTGGCACCACTTCACATTGCAGAAAGGCTGGATGCCGACATGGAGGACATACTGAAAGAGCTGACGTGGCTTTCTCGAACTCTTTGATGAGGACTCTAAACTGATTCACAAGGACTTCCTCATTCCCATCCCACCTGCTACATGGTCCACTGGTCAATACTCCTGCAGTGGCATTAGCTTTCAGTACAAACTTCGGAAGGTCACAACAATAGCAAAGTGCATGAGGATTGTTGGTATAGAGCGACGGATACCTTTGACAGTGTATAGAGTGTGGCGTGGAAGGTTCCTAGATGGGACATGCAGAGGGGACACAAGGAAGAACACCAGCAAGAATCAAGGTGTGGAATGTCAAGGGAACGTTGCTAAAGTGAGATGTTCTAGGTGTGTGGCAGGGTGGTGGTGTAGAAGGAATAGTGTGGGAAGAAGAAGGTTTGAGAAGGACCCAGGGACAAGAACGTGTAGCCCTTGGCTTTCTTTTCAGTGAGATGGGACTTTCCAAGTTGATATTTGTAACAATCAACGTTTTATTTATGGAAACATTATGTTGAAGGAGGTACCAACTAGTATTGATAACGTCTTTCGGACAAAGGTTACCAGCAGCACATCTTTAATGGCTTAAGTTGGATTCAGTGCTTGATTTAATGAAAGAGGCATCCAACAGGGATGTCCCGGTCAGGGCATATATGAGAAAGGACTCACTAGATTTTGGTTCATTCTACATTTAGGTGTATCAAGGAACAGGGTTAATTCTCTGATCTAGTATACAGATACATGTTATCTAAGGGAAGGGGGACCGGGGCAGGTCTTAGCCTTTAACTATCAATGAAGCCACAGGAAGTCAAAGGAGCTAGTAAAAAGAGATGTATAAGCAATGAGTTTGTGTGAATGGTTAGACAAAACTAGGAAGAGACCTTGGTATTAGCTCTGCTTTGTCACTGCCAGTGACCTTGGCTAATGCAGATGCTCACTGAGATTGTCACTCCCAATCACACACCAGCACTGCCCCGCCTTGAGTGACAGTCCAACTCTCTTGACATCAGGGGCAGTTGTTGTCCTTGGTAGCAGTTAGATGTTTTGATAATTAGTTCAACTGAAGCCTTTCCATATCCTGTATCCATTATATTTTTCTAAGTGTTACTTGAAAAATTATTTTCTTTTGTGCCTTAATTATTGGAACGTATGAGTATTTCAAAGGGTTATGAGGACGACATGAGAAAAATGTACTAAAATACATCCGACAGTGACCAGCATTGGAAGAGGTTCAAGCACAGGTGCTATTATTACTATTGATATTCTTTCAGGGTGTTTAATACAATGAAGGAAGAAAAGTCAGAGGAGGATGACTCTGTAAGGCAGATGAGAGGTAGAACAGACATGGAGAGAAGGCACAGTCCCGGTGAACTAAGGCAAGGACAGGCAATAGGATATTCTACCCTCTGTTCTTTTTAGGATGACTGAGTCAGGAGATAGGTCACCACTGAGGACTGGGAATACAGGAATAGAAAAACACAATAAAGGACAGACATGTGCAGATGGAAAATTTGAGCATACTGCTGATAACACAAGACTTCGGCTCAAGGGAGTGGTCAAGTGCTGTATACTTGGTCACTACCTTTCTGGTCACCAGAGGGTCCTACTCTCTGGGTGAGGAAGAAGTTTCAATGTCCTTGTCCTTTGATCCTCCTTGGACTCACTCTCTGGGACTAGGAAGGTTCCTTCTCTTTCATTAGTACTATCCAAACCTGGGTCTACCTTAGCTGACTGTCAAGAAGTTAGGTCTGCTTTGATTATCAGCTATTATAAACCGTTTTCATGCCAAGACACTTTTTAAACTTACAGTCTTTTATGCACAAGTATTAATCTATGTCTGGATGGGAAAATGTAGTATGCTTGAGATGGTTGAAAGCTGTGCTATTTTAAAATACTTTCTTAGATGATGCTACCTTATCCTGTTTATCATATATTATATATTTGTCTATGATATATCTATGTGGTTATCATTTATCAACCAATTGTCTACCCAATGATCATCTATCAGTGGTGTAGTCTGTTAACCATCTATTTATCTAACCACTGTCTACCAGTCAATAATTTATAATTATCTCAGTATCTATTTATTTTGATCAATTGTCTATCATCTCTTTCTACCATTTCACGGGTATCTGTCAACATGTCTATTAATCATCTATTTATTATAAGATACCTATGTATCTACCATATACATTTATATCTATTATCTGCCTATCAATCTATCCATCATCTCTCATCTATTCATTTTTACTAATTATACTTTATGATTTCCTAAGCAACTGGGTTGTATTCTGTTGTATTTTAATAGATTGCTTTTACTGAGTACTGATTTGACATTATTCTGTCAGTTCACTGAGATGTGTAAGAATCATAGTTTATTATTTTATTTAATGTTTTGATACTGTGAAAATCTGTTTTTATATGACACAAAGGTTACTTTATGCGGATGTTTGGGTAGAATATTTTCCTCAGATATTGATGACTTTTTTATTTTTGTCTTGGCGTGCTGAACTGAATAGCTGATGTTCTTTTATGCACAGACTTCTGGAAGGCACAGGAAGAAAATACATGGCTTTTGTTGAAGCATCTGATAACTGAGGCATGCAATCATGATACAGATAATGTCTATGGCTTCATATTATTTGTTCTGCCTTTATTTTTCTGTGCATTTAATTCTGTCAATTATGTTAGTCAGGTCATTGCTAAATTGTTTTAGTTTTTATTATATGATGAGTAGTTACATATAAACCTGCATGTGTATGGACACTTACATGGATGTATGTGAATATACATTTTGTATTATTTAAAAATTTGAATTATATTTATTTAAATATTTTGATAATTTGTTTTGGGAGAATTTCATACAATGTATGTCGTGAAAGACTCTAGGGGCTATTGCAGTTGGACTAAATACCTTTAACATTATTATACAGCATATGATATAGATAGGCTATGGTGCACAGGGAGGGGCATGGGATGGTATAAATGAAAGTAGCCTCCATTTATCTATTTCTATGATTAGTCTCTACTTGGTGAACTATTTGGAAAGGACTAGAAGGTGTGGCCTAGCTGGAGGATGTGACTACCTTCAAGTAGGGAGTGGGATTTGAAGTTTCACAAGCCTGTGCCTGGCTATGTGTCATTTTGTCCGTCTGCCTACCTGCCTGCCTGCTGGTCATTATGTAAGTGTTCAGGCCCATGACAGCCTGCCTGTTGTCATGCTTTTTGCCACGATGATAATGAACTATTGGATACTTTTAAAAAGGAGAGTTGTCTTGGTCATGGTGTCTCTCTGCAGCATCTCATACAATGGATTTTGAATATATTCACCATCCTCAGCTCCTTCCCTTAGCACCTCTCAACCCTTCTGTTTCTTTCCACTCAACTTTATAATTACCCCCTCATTTCTTTGTTCTTTTCTTATTCAGTCTACTTCATGTTGCTCAGGTAGTCCTGGGGCCTTCTCTGCTGTATGTTCAGCCTACATGAAATGATATCACCAAAACAAGGTGCTAGGCAAATGATGACTCCCCAAGCTAGTGGTGGGATTTTCTATCTACTTTGTTCCCTCTCTGCTCAGACGTTGTCTAGCTGGAGATTGTCTAGGTCCTGTATGTTCTGTCACAACCACTGTGCATCCCTATTTGCCTCTGTCTTACTGCGTCTGGAAAACACCATTTCCATGAAGCAATCTACCTTCTGTTTTCTGTTCCCTCTCAGTTCTACATCATATTTATCATTATTGAAAACCAAGATATACAGTTATATATATTTGTGGGTTGGCAAGAAAAATTTTGATACACATACTGTGTTTGAAACTGGCTAAATGTGTGTATGTGTGTGCACATGTGGGCATACAGAGACCAGAGGTCATTCTTGTGGGTAGTTTTCCAGAAGCTATCCTTCTTTTTTTTGTTTGTTTTTGAGACAAGGCTTATCAGTGCCCAAACTTGCAGATTTGGCTAGATGTGTTGGCCAGTGAGCACCCAGGATCCACCTCCCCCATTCCTGCAATTATACAGCTTATCAAACATGGTTCTAAGGATGAAACTTGGCTCTTCATGCTTGTGTAGCAATCATTTTGTCAACTGAATATCTCTCCAGCCCATATTTTTACATTGTTATGTTTTTTCTTATTCTATATTATTATTTTAGTTTTTAGTGTTATCATCGACAGATTCATTTCTTGGTTTTAAAAATGTGTATTTTTTTTAGTAGCAACAGCAGAATGATGAGAGTAAAGTGCTTGTTCAAGTGGAGTTGAATCTTCAGTGTGCAAAGGCAGCAATACATTCCTGACAGCACAGAATCTTACCTTGATGACAAGATATATTAAAAATGCAATCTATGAAAAATGTGTCAGCCTTTCTGTTCATATGCAGGCTGTATCAGACAAAGCTCTGGATCTGAAATCAGAAGGTTGACTCTCACCCTTTTATCTACGCCTAGTTCGATAGCTTTGTGCAAGCCAATAGTCTTCATGAACTCTAGCTTTCTTGTTAGTTGGAGCCTGAAAGTACCTGTTTCACTCACCTCGCCACTATGATGAAGATTGAGCTAGATAATGCACAAGCCTATGTAAACTGCAAAAGCTAATCCTATGATTATTATCTAAGGTTTGATTTTGCGTGAATGTTTTAACTTCTTTAGAAATCTTATTTAGTTAATTTTTGTATACTTACTTAAAATCCTCACGGATTCATTTTTGACTAATACAATTTTAATTATACAAATTTATGGAGTGCCTTGGTCTTTCAATACCATCAGCATTTTGAGTGTTCCTCGGCATGCAATTATATTGTCTATAAATACAATATATTACATATATCATTATATTATGTGTTATAGGCCAGGACAACCCAATTGCTGATCGAGGCCCAAAATTTAATGGGGGTCTGAGTTTAAGAGTTTGTGTGAGTGCCCCCCCTCCCCCGCAACTCTAGGGTATGTTCCAGGGAGGGGTGTGTTCCTGGGAAGTGGTCTGGCTGTTCCTTGGGCTTTGGCTCCACAGCTCAGGCAGCTGGGGGGGTCACCTGCTTAATCCAGAAATTAGTAGACCTGGAGGAACAATGAACTTCACCTTCACTCTAAGTGCTCCACCCTGTATATGTATGCGTATGTGTATGCATATATGTATATATGTATGTGTATGTATATGTATTTCTTACCATAGTTTCTTTGGGCAAGGCTGTCCTTTGTTTTAGTGGAATATTCACTGATAAGTCAACCATTCTGCTGGGGGATCCAGTGAGAACCCAGTCAGAAACAGCAGGCCAGCTTTCCAAGACCCAGAGTGGGGGCTCAAAGCTAGACTGAAACTTTGCATTCTGCCCAGGACCGCCTGGGGGAGGATATGGCCTAAACAGAACCACCCTGCCTAAGGTGAGGCAGGAGAGGGAAGTGACTCAACAAAAAAGACAACGCCACGAATACCTCAAGGTGGGCAGGACAGGGCCAAATGGCAGAGACAACCTCCTCATTCGAGATGACCAATAATTTTAAATGTTGCTCAGGGTAACCAATCACAGTCATCCAACTCAGGCCACTGCTGAACTCCCCGCCAAAATGTTCATAAAAAGGTTGTGCTTTCTGAGCTCGGGGTCTCCTCTTGCCTGTGTGCTGAGGGACCCCTGTGTACATTGGAACAATAAACCTCTTGCAGGTTGCAGCGATTCTGGTCTCTGTGGCCTTATTGAGTAGGAATCTTCTGATGGACTCTTACAATCCCACTCCCACCCCTCCCATGCTCAGACTAGTCACGCTGCAGTAGATAACCCCCTTCCTGTGCTTCACAGGCATTAAACTCAGCAGGTCACAAGCAGGAGGAAGACACGAAATTGGAGGGTGACTTGGGTGGGGAGTGTTGCTACTTTGTTTCCAACCCAGTTCCCCAGTAAAAGAAGGCTCAACTCAATCAGTTAACAAAACAAGCTACAAGCCTAGATTGGGCGACCTCCCACTACACTACTCTATTTCCATCTATATTATCCCATAGAACTTGTGGTTTCTCCAGGCCACGAGCTTCTCTCCCTCTGATACCTCTCTGTTTCTCCCTGGTAGCTCCCCGCCCCCTCCTGTTTATTCCAGTTGCTACTTCCCTTGACTCTCAGCTCCTCCCCCTTCCTCCTGCCCAATTATTGGCTCAAGCCTTTATTTGAAAAGTTAAGGTAGGGAGAAAAATACAAGCCCAGGGCTGTCCACAACAGGGGAGAAGTGTGTCAGCTGGAGATGGGGCACCCAAAAGAGGGCCACAGAGGTTGTCAGTGGCTAAATCCATTGCACGTGCATGCCAACGAATTTAAAAAAGAGAAAAGTCTCATGTTTTAAGTAGGCTTATTAATATGTGTGAGGCCTCATTTATAGCTGTCCTTAGTACTTATGGCTCATAGACTGACAGACATGATAGACAGTGAGATAAAATTGTTCACATTAAGTTGAACAGAACTTTTGACCTTTGGTATATTTATTCATCTTGTGTTTTCAAAACCCTGTGTTAGTAGGTTATTTAGATCTAAAGAAAGAATACATTTCTTAAAGCTCTGTTTTAGAGAGTCCACGTGCTTCTATTTTTACCAAGCGTTAGAAAGTCTGTTCTCTAGTGAGTATTCCTTAAACGTATGCATTGTGCTCTAAATGTATTCAGTTTTGTTTAGAAAAGAAACCCTTTAGTATAAATGCGTTGAACAGGTGAGCCTTAAAACGAAAGGTTAATGTAGATATGAAGCACAAAGTAACAACATGTATAAATAAAGATTTGTAAATAATGCACAATTTTACTTACTGTTGCTGCTCTCTGCCTGACTGCAGATAACATAGTGTCATAAAAAGCAAACAAAAGGTAAAATCCTCATAGGTACTCAGGCTGTACTTCAGGACAAGGACATCTTGTCTACTCATCCTATCATTGTGGTTCTGGTGGACAGAAGAAAAGCCCATCATAGGAAAAAAAAATCTAGTCATCTAGACTGTATAACAATCTTCACTGTTATTAATAACTCTCTATTACTAACACCCAATTTTTGAAATTCATCTACTTGCTAAAATTTGTTGGTAACCTCAAAATCAATACTTGTCTTACTTGTACTGTCTCTTCTAAACGTGCATGAAAACAGTGAAAACTTTGAGCCACCTGATATGAATGTCCCCAGCTTAGGTCCAAGAGAAAGACTCACTGCCTCCTGGCTTAACTGTCCAGACTGTAAAGACTCTCCTTTGTGATCTAGTAGGTACTTTATTTTTCTTGTATTTGAGATTTTCTGTTAAGAGTTTCATGTTTAGCATGACCCTCAGCATAGGGCTGACTTTGTCTAGTATTGCTAATTGTAAGAAAGCCATCTATCATATATTTCAGTGTGTGTGCATGTGTGTGTGTGTGTGTGTATGTGTGTGTGTGTGTGTGTGTGTGTGTGTAGGTAGGTAAGCTTTGTTTATTAATGCTTGGGAAATAGGTCTTAATAGAAATCACATACAGTAGGAATCACACACAAACCAGGATGAGAATCTCAACCTAATGCCATGCATGGAGGAAGATTTCATAGAGGAACAGGAAATAAGAAATTGGAGGTGAGGGGACAAAAGATGAAAGGTGAGACATAAGCTGGTGTTAAATTTGATCTAGAGGAATTACTATAAAAAGAATGAGGAGCTTGGCTGGGAAGGTCAGACCCCAGTGGAACAAGGAAACAACTCCATACTTGTGACATCTTTAGAAGTGGCAGGATCAACACGGATAAATCAGAGTCAGAGAGAATGACAAATTTTCCACAAAGAAGAGATACATAGGGAGCAAAACTTCCCTTTGAAAGAGAATATTTTTCTCCTTTGAGTTTTTACACAGGGTTTAATTACATCTCTAGATTTTTGTATTTAAAAAGGTTCTCTTACACCTTATTTAGTTCTATTTATTAAAGTTTTTTTGTTGTTGAGAACTCTTTCTGGATGTGTATGTTGGCCTTGATTTTGAGATTCTTAAGTTTTAACCTCCTAGAGGCTGGAGTTCCAGAAATTCCCCTCCATGTCTGGTTTAATTAAGCTTGTGAATGATTGTCTAAGTAAATTATTTGCTGCTACAATGGGGTATCTGAGACTGGGGCATCTATTAAGAAAATGAATTAATTTCTTACAGCTATGAAGGCTGTGAGTCCAAGATGAAAGTAGAGAGGCCTGGGGAGAGCTTCTTTGCTGTAACACATCACGGTGGCAAACATAAATGAAGTAGGTTATAATCTTTCATTTCTTTTCCTCCAATAAAGCCACTGATGTCGTCATGGGGGGAACACATCCTTACGACATCATCCGATCCTAATTATTTCCTAAAGGTCCTATCTCCAACTACTACTGTGTGGTATGATCTTAGGGACCAAGTCCCAACTTATGAATTCTTGGAGAGGCATATTCAAACCAAAGTGATTGATCAGTGGTTTGTTTGTTTTTTTTCAGTGATATTCTCTCTTTTGCCACAAAAGTTGTTCTAGACTTTGAGTATGTCTTGAATTTTAAGCATGGTGTTGATCAAATGGCAGATGTGCAGCAAGCTGTGCTTCTGAAGTGCAGATTATCAATTGTGATATCCTGAGGTGAATGGTTCCTCTAAGGATAGCACAAGAACAGAACAAACTGGAAAAAAATTAAAATAGTTTTTCAAATTAAGGAAATCAAAGCCCTCAATGGGACACTATTTGGCATAAAATACTACCCTATAGTCATTTGCTTCATTTTTGAAACCTTAGAAAATGTTTTTATATTTCATATGTAGATATGGTATTGCTATTTCAGAAAAGACTTAATTCTAAATTAAATCCAGTTTTCATTTTTCTTTTTTTCTTTTTTTATTCAATATATTCTTTATTTACATTTCAAATGATTTCCCCTTTCCTGGATCCCCCCTTCCCGAAAGTCCCATAAGTCCTCTTCCCTCCCTCTGTTCTCCAATCAACCCCTTCCTGCTTCCTTGTCCTGGTATTCCCCTACACTGCTCCACTGAGTCTCTCCAGAACCAGGGACCACTCCTTCCTTCTTGGGCATCATTTGATATGTGAATTGTTTCTTGGGTATTCTGAGCTTCTGGGCTAATATCCGCTTTTCAGTGAGTGCATACCATGTGTGTTCTTTTGTGATTGGGTTACCTCACTCAGGATGACATTCTCCAGTTCCACCCACTTGTCTAATAATTTGATGAATTTATTATTTTTAATAGCTAAGTAGTATTCCATTGTGTAAATACACCCATTTTCTGTATCCATTCCTCCATTGAGGGTCATCTGGGTTCTTTACAACTTCTGGCTATTATAAATAGGGCTGCTATGAACACAGAGGAGCATGTGTCCTTATTACATGTTGGGGAATCCTCTGGGTATATGCCCAGGAGTGGTATAGTGGGGTCCTTTGGTAGTATCATGCCCAGTTTTCTGAGGAACAGCCAGACTGATTTCCAGAGTGGTTGTACGATCTTGCAACCCCCACCAGCAGTGAAGGATTGTTCCTCTTTCTCCACATCCTTGCCAGTACCTGTTTTCTCCTGAGTTTTTGATCTTAGCCATTCTGACTGATGTGAGGTGAAATCTCAGTGTTGTTTTGATTTGCATTTCCCTGACGACTAATGATGTTGAACATTTCTTTAGGTGCTTCTCAGTCATTCGCTATTCCTCAGGTGAAAACTCTTTGTTTAGCTCTGTACCCCATTTTTAATAGGGTTATTTGGCTCTCTGGAGTCTAACTTCTTGAGTTCTTTGTATATCTTGGATATTAACCCTCTGTCAGTTGTAGGGTTGGTAAAGATCTTTTCCCAATTTGTTGGTTGCCATTTTGTCCTATTGACAGTGTTCTTTGCCTTACAGAAACTTTATAATTTTATGAGGTCTCATTTGTCAATGATCTTAGAGCATAAGCTATTGGTGTTTTGTTCAGGAAATTTTCCCCTGTGCCTATATCTTCAAGGGTCTTGCCCAGTTTCTTTTCTATTAGTTTCAGTGTGTCTGGTTTTATGTGGAGGTCCTTGGTCCACTTGGAGTTGAGCTTAGTACAAGGAGATGAGAATGGATCAATTTGTATTCTTCTGCATGCTGACCTCCAGTTGAACCAGCACCATTTGTTGAAAAGGCTATCTTTTTTCCACTGGATGGTTTTAGCTTCTTTGTCAAAGATCAAGTGACCATAGGTGTGTGGGTTCATTTCTGGGTCTTCAATTCTATTCCATTGATCTATCTGCCTGTTACTGTACCAATACCATGCAGTTTTTAACACTATTGCTCTGTAGTATTGCTTGAGGTTGGGAATACTGATTCCCCCAGAAGTTCTTTTACTGTTGAGAATAGTTTTAGCTATCCTGGGATTTTTGTTATTACAGATTAATTTAATAATTGCTTTCTAACTCTATGAGGAATTGAGTTGGGATTTTGATGTGGATTCCATGGAATATTCATTTTTAAGTCTGTGCTCTCCATGTCATGATTCTTTCTTTATAATGCTTCATGTATTTTATAGCACTGCCCACTAAAAAAAATTATATTTTTATTTTATTTATTATATTTTTATTTCTTTAAAAACATATGTATTTTTATACGTTTATTTAAATTTAGAGAGAGTCAAAGTTCTAGGGAAAGAAAGCCAGCAAAATAAATGAACAGTATTGGGCACTAAACAACATCGTACAAAGAAAACTGTGGAGATGATGAATTTGATGCTTTAGAGCTAAAAAAAAAGCTATGAAAATATAACAAATAAGAATAACAATGAAATGAAGGATTGTTTTTCACAGAAACAATAGAGTCAGGAAAAACAACAGTAATATTCACTACCAGAAATATTTTACGAGCATTGTTTTCAATACATACTTATAATTTTGGTAGACACCCATTATTTTCAACATATTGAAAATAGTTTTTCTTAAAAATTATGCTCTTAAGGGACACACATTTCAGTGCCAAATATGATGCCTTGATAGGTATATACACAATGTAATAATTAACCAGGGATTTTAGCATATATCCTTTACTTTATTTATCCTGTCTTTGAGAGTGCTCAAAGCGTATGCAATGTAGTATTGTTAACTGTACTCATTTCACTGTACAACAGAACACTGGAATGTATGTCTTGTACATGACTATAACTGTGTACTAATTTGCCATTCTCTGCATATCTCACCTTTCTTTTCCCCAACCCAGTCTCTGGTAACCACTACTGGATTCTTTATGTATGTGAGATCAACTTCTTTACAGTCTCGAGAGGAGTGAGATCATATGATACTTGTCTTATTTCACTTTTTGCTGAACATCATGCTTTTGCAAATGACAACATTAAATACTGTTTAAAAGATTGTTTCTTAGCTGTACAGTATTCTGTAGTGTATGCATAGCACGTTTTCTTTATAGCTCATCCATAGCTGGACATTTTTCACCCATAATTATTAAGTCCAGTCTATCTATGTTGAGAACCATGGGAAATACTCCCAGTTGCCAAGGCAAGTTTAATTCCTTTGAAATGTAGAGCCATTTTGTGAAATTGACAGAGCAAAGCCAGCTTTATTTTAAGTAACAGTGTCTTAGTTAGGGTTTTCATTGCTATGAAAAGACACCATGACCAAGACAACTCTTATAAAGGACAATGTTTAGTTAGGGCTGGCTTACAGGTTCAGATGTTCAGTCTGTTATCAGTGTGGGAAGCATGGCAGTGTCCAGGCAGGCACTCACTCCCTGTGGGCCAAGCACATTCAAATCACAACAAATAGGTTTGAGACTTTTGTTAAAATTATCAACTGAATGTTTATTTAATCAATTTACTTGTGTAAAAAATTTTAATTCTTGGTTTATCAAACTGTAAAGCAAACATTCAATGCAGTCTATCAGTTCAAGTATCGAGCCAGTTTTTGTGAGGAATAAACATCTTTTTCATTTAGATCCCTCACAAAATTGCTGACATCATTCTCGAAGTAGGTGATATTATTAATAAACTGCGTAGAGTCAACTAGAAAAGTTCAGACATTATAGGGGTCAACATAACCTCTGTCTGCTTCATGTTCATGAACTAATAGCCTAGCATTACTTTTTAAATGAATACTTACATGACACAAAACTAAAATACATTGACTTGTCATCAAAAGAAAGTTTAAAAAGAAGGTTCAGATTGAATAAAATTTCCGAGTTTAGAAAATTCACACCAAAGAAATTATTGTAGACCAAATGCATTCGGCAACTTTTAGGTTGTTGAGAAACAAGTCATTTCCCCCAATAAACCACTGTCATAATGGCCCTCATCCGATCCAAAGAAGGAAACTTTGACACTAAACAAATAAGCAAATACATTCTCAGAGTGTAGGTTATTCTTAATACTGAACAAACTGAGCTCTGCCCAGATTCACTTCTTTGTCCTTAAGTTTCTTATTTTGATTAAAATGATGAGTAACTTGATAACCAGTGGTGGCCAACTTCAGGTCATTTGCTCAGGAAATTCAAGGTTGGATGATTTCACAACCATTTCTGTATCTCCCTCTCTCCCTCTCTCCCTCTCTTCCTGTTTCACTCTCCTCCCTCCCTCTCTCCCTCCCTCTCTCCCTCCCTCTCCCCCTCCCTCTCTCCCTCCCTCTCTCCCTCCCTCTCTCCCTCCCTCTCTCCCTCCCTCTCTCCCTCCCTCTCTCCTTCCCTCTCTCCCTCCCTCTCTCCCTCCCTCTCTCCCTCCCTCTCTCCCTCC
Organism: Apodemus sylvaticus; assembly: GCF_947179515.1. Taxonomy (NCBI): domain Eukaryota; kingdom Metazoa; phylum Chordata; class Mammalia; order Rodentia; family Muridae; genus Apodemus; species Apodemus sylvaticus. The sequence continues at coordinate 19,491,824 of NC_067491.1, forward strand.
CTCTCTTCCTTCCTCTCTCCTCCTCCCTCTCTCCTCCCTCTCTCCCTCTCTCCCTGTTTCACTATCCCCCTTTTCCCTCCTTCCTCTCTCCAGCTCTCCCTTTCCCCTGCTTTCCCTCCTACTCTCCCTCCTTCTCCCCCTCCCTCCACGCCCCCAACCCCCAGTCTGTTCTGAAATTCCAGAATTGTTGAATTGTTTAACTAGTTTCTTCCCTTCCTTTACAGGACATCTTTATAGGGCAGAAAAAGAAACAATGTCTATCATTTTACTTTATAAAAAAGAAAATCCTGTGAGGTATTTTTTATTTTTATCATGTTGTTCTTTCACAAACAAAACAAGTGTACTTCAGAAAATGTTTTGAACTGACATATCCAGAAAGGAAGAAGGCATGGAGGTGGGAAACACAGAATGGAATCTCTAATTAGTGAGAATGAAGGCCAGATGAAGCAGCCTTCCTTTTTTTTCCTTAAGAAACAGCAAGACTTCTGAGAAAATGAGGTAGAGCATGAAGACCTGGGGTTTTGACCAGAGATTAAAAACACAGTGAAGATTTCCTAAGTCAGTGAGTATTGTCTGAGAGAGTAAGTGAAGGAATGAATGATTGTCCTTTTATATCATTAAATCTTCCTTCTTATTAACATACCTGAGGTTAGATGCATTGCAGGACCACCGCACTTGAATGGACCATCTAGCTTAATATAGACTAGATGTCAGTGCATCCGTAGACATTGCTTCTCAGAGTTCACCCCTGTGTCCATAACGACATGGCCAGGAGAGAAATGTCTAACACGTAATTAAGAGATGCCACATGTCATTATAGAGATATGTTTTTCTGCTTGCAGACTTGAATATTAAAAAAAGAATTCCTTTGAAGCACCTTAAATCCCAGATGAAACTAGTTCTCAGGAGTTTCTGTCTTTTGAGGGATTAATTCTGAAAGCAGAAAAAGGAGATGCAGCAGAGTTAACACCTGGGCTATTTGATTACACGTCGGTCGGACTGTAACCGGAAGAGAAAGGAACTTTGACTTTCAGAGATTGTTTTGGGGATTTGTTCAGCTCAGGCTTCTCTTTGTCCCTTGTCTCTCACACATTTCATCCTCGGTTTTCTTGCTGGAAAGGTGCACAGAGACAACGGTAGGACAGCTGTGGTTTGTTCTCCTCTGTTTAGCTCTTGTGTAATCAGAATGGTGGGTGTTGACGTGCTTTTACGTTGTCCGGGCACATCAGCAGGAGAAACCCTGGCATAGCAGGATTAAGCCAGGTTAGGTTATGAGTTATACTGACCAAAGTTAAAGACTCAGGTCTGAGGCCCCAAGAGTCCTTTATCCATTTAATGCTAGTTTGTTGACCCTACCTGTTGCTACGTATTGATACGTATACATTCTGCAAAGGTTGTCATGCAGAGGGCAGACTGGGCATTCAAGCGGAGTTCAATCAGAAGCCAAGTGTCCCAGACACCTCATAAGTAACTGCACAATTTGTAATCCATCTCTTTTGAGGGTAAGTCACTTTACTGAAATTCAGTGATTCAAATTAGTGTTTTGATCTGCAAATTCTTTTCACAAACAATGTTCTCGCATTTTCTATTGTTCTCTTTGTACTTGATCTCAGCCAGAAGGCTGAGAAGCAATGTCTGTTGCCCTTTGAAACAGCTGTTGATAAGCCTAAAGTGTAGTTAAAGGGATTTTCTTACACTGATGATTTAATTCTTCATGATCCTAGAAAAATAAAATAGGAGAGAAATATGTGCTTGCAGGATTTGAGGGACTTGGTAAGAGCATAGAGGGCATTGTTATTCTAGACATTTTTGGTTGCGTTTCCACAACAGTTCATTTTAGAGAGGGAGAGGAAAAAAACTATATTGCACATGTATTCTAAGTGGATTAAGCCCAAAAATTTTTGCTGACATGGTTTAATTTTATGTTGTGTGAAGTAATTTTGTAGGAGAAAAGTTTCTTTTCTGTTAACTTTCTTGCTGTGCTGCTGGTTTTCAGCTCCCACAATTTTGAAGGCAAATTGGTACAAAAATCAAGTGAATAGTTGATTTATTGTTTGTATGTATCAAGGGCCTTATCTTTACAAGTAAATCAGACAAGCTTTTATTTAATAATTTATCCTCTGTGAAGGCGAGTGGTAATAATTATTCCTTCTCTGCTTCCTCTGATGTCACTTGTACACTTTGAACAAACCAAAAAGGACATTAAAATTTTATAGAGTTATTATTAATTATATCACAAAATACTTGCATATAAGCAGCCATGTTCATTTCCCTTGTGTATTCAACATCCAAAAGTAAGAATTTTTAATTCTCCCATAAAACCCTCTATTTTATAATAAATACACAAATAATAATCACTGGTTTTGTTTTGTTTTGTTTATGAGTCAAGGCTAGCCCCAAACTCATTTTGTAGCCAAGGATGACTTGTTTGAGTTCTAGTTAGCATTTTCCAGCATAGAGTGGATTGCATAGGAGGTATATAAGAAAATCAATGGTTATTTGGATGGAAGTATTGCTCGGTTGCTAGTGTGCTTGCCGAATTTGCATCAGGCCCTTGTTCCAATATCCAGTTCTGTACAGACTTGATACACTAGGACACAACTGTAATCTCAGCACAGGCAGTAGAAGCAGGAGTGTTAAGGAGTGTTTAACGTCATCCATGGCTACATAATGAGTTTGAGGCTAGCCTTGGCTCACAAACAAAACAAAACAAACCCAGTGATCATTATTTGCATATTTATTAGAAAGTGGAGGGTTTTATGGGAGAATTAAAAATTCTTACTTTTGGACGTTATATACACAGTAATATTGATAGAGTTCATCTGCTTCAGATAAATCAGCCATTAAGTATTGACATAACAAAAATACTACTCAGCATTTAAAAAAAACAACATAGGCTGCAAGAAAATCTTGGTGACCTTTGGAAATCAGAGCAATCACGTAATGACAATAAATGAGCCACTTTAGTCCTTAATGTTAGTAAAGTAGGACCTTTTTCTTCAATATCTGTTTTGAAGTCAGTGTTGTAAAAGCCAGAAGTAATAACGCTTTAATAATAATGTTTTAAAAGCCAGAAATAATTTTATTAAAAAACATTGCTATCTTCAGTTTGGGGTGAAATTTATACTTCCAATTTTGTTTGGTAACATCACGGCAGGCTTTGACAGCTGGTAGAATCACGCATCTCTGCTCCAAGAAAGCTCAGTGGTAGAGAAGACTTGCCCTTTGATTATTTCTGGTTTCATTTGTACAGTAAAAGAAACTCTCTGGTTTTCCCCATGAAATGATGGTGGAGTTATCTCCCACGCCAGCTCCCCAGAGAAGAAGCAGAAGTCCTGGCTCTTGAGAGCTGAAAGAACCATTTGCCCTGTCTTCCAACAGTTGGTTCTATGAATCCAAGCACGCTGAGGACGTGACAGCATGTGGGGCGGGGAGAGGAAGGAGGAAGGAAGGGGAGGTGGAGCGTGAGGGAGGCAGGGAGATGAAAGACGAAAGCTGGAATCCCAGAAAGATAAATGGTTCTGTTGTCAGCGTGAAGTTATGAACATGAAAGCAGCCTGGGCTATGTCCATTTTCCTCATTGCGCCCAGACCGAAACGCTGCTTTAAATAAAACATATTTCTTTTATTTCCCATTTCTTGCTTGCTAACTTAAAGATAAATTACTTGCTTGCAAGTGCAGTGAAAAGGAAATAAAATCAGTAACAGGCGCTGCCCAAAATGCCCCAGCTGCTTAACGGTCTGGCCTTGAGCTATACACAGTTTTTATGGAAAAGTTTTACTGGTCTGCTGTTAAGGAAACAAAAGCAGCTCTTCCCCTCACCCACTCTCCAGTCTCAAATAAATAAATAAATAAATAAATAAATAAATAAATAAATAAATAAATGTACAGAAAAAATTCGGGAGCCAAAATCAAAGCGCAGGAAAGCCAAAGCAATTTGAAATGACATGTTTTGAGCGACCACAGCAAAGGTGACTGTTTTGAGTCATCAGAATTGGTGCTGTGTGGTAGTGCTCAGCTTCGAACGCTGCTCTCAGGGGTAAGGAGGGCTTGAGGTCAGCCTTGTGCTGCCAGGGGTCAGTGGCTCATAATTAGACTTGTGGGTCTTTTAGTTAGGTCTTTGGATAAGCAATTAAATACTTTCTGTGACCATTTGGGGCACCCTCAGAAGCGGACATTAGGCACTTTTGCGACAGAAGAAATGAGAACGGTCGATACACAGGGCAGAAGATTTTATTGTTCAAGGAACTAGGAAAGAAACACTTTAGGCGAAAAAGAGATCACATCTTCTTTACTGTAAGAACCACACGGTGGATGGGCCCTCCCATGCTGGACACACAGCTCACAGGATTTACACTCACGGCCCCTTTAATAACTGGAACTAGAACAACTTTTCCAATGCTAGCATACTGAACAGCAGAAAGCTTGTTTCGACACAGATTTGCAGGCTGCCTTGGAGAAGTTTGGAACGAGGCCTGGGAATGCACGCTTGTAACGATGTTCCAGGTGATGCTGTGGCTGTCACTCTGAAGACCATGTGTTGAATAGCACACTGAACCATCTCGGAACGCTGGGGATGTAGGCGCGGAACATATGCTGCACGGCAGGCATTGCTTACACCTCTTATCAGGTTTATACTTTATGTAATTTTATTAAGCATGTCACTAATTCCCTTTAGTGCAAAGGTGTGGGTTCCTGGAAGACGAACAACTCATAGAAAGCTCTAGATCTGACCAGCAACGGAACCAGGGGCAGAATTTAAATATATTGATTTCGCCAACCTGTGTTCTCACCAAAGCACCTCGCTGCTTCCCAGCGCCTCATCTTTTCCTAGAGCTTGACTCATTGGTTTGACTTGTCCTTGAGATAATATCAAGAAACAAGTGGGCAAAGCTACGCAATACAGTTTGACTATTTTAACTTAGCAGCATGGTGCAAACAAAAAGCTACGGGCTCTCTCGGCGAATTCTACCTTGACAGAAAGACATTTCGTTATTATGCTACTTGCGAGCTAATTATCTTCATTCTAAAGCTCCTCACTTGTCATTTTCCTTTATTTCCAATACTGAAAATGAATGCGAGACAGAGACTTAGAAGGGAAAGCAGTATCAAGGACAGATGGCAAAGCTAGACAGGATTTCATGGAAGAATTGGGACTTCAACCAAAATGATAGGTGAATCTGGGCCTGTGACAGCTAAGGAAGGATCTGCAGGGTTCTCTTCTGGGTGGTAGCATGCATTCAGTGAGGAAAAAACAAAGCCAGCCCAATCTGAGTGGAAAGAGAATGTAGAGAAGCAGAGGGGATGAAGACGAATGTGGATCAGACTTAGAGAATGGGAAGTTGGGTTTAGACATTTCTTGCTTAGAAATAAAATGAATACATTCCTTACCTATGTTTCTTATTTGGTTATGACATACACAATTGCCTCTGGATTTAAAATTGTGTGTGGGGGCAGCTATTCAATATTTCCACCTTTACATAGGTTCTTGGATCAAACTCAAGTCATCAGACAGCACAAGTGCCTTCCCCACTATGCTGTGTCGGTGACTCCTTTACAGATATTTAGCAAGCATTTACTACTTAACTAGCTAGTAGTCCTGATGCTAGGTCTACTGGTTAGGCCTGAGAAAGACATATAAAAGACCAGAGACTTTACAAGTTGGCTACATTTATTCTATGGTCAGCAATATCAGTATTTTGTACCATCTGGAAGTTGGTTAGAAATGTAGAATCTTGGGTACACTCCAGACCAACTGCATCAGAATCTACACTGAAGCAAGATTCCAAGGCCATTGATACTTGAGAGACAGTAGATAACTGAGTATTTACTATGTTGCCCTCTGAAATTATCACTGTCTATAAAGGATAGTTTGAAATAAATATATTTCTCACAATGACAAAAACAAAGGGTAACTTGTGAGGAAGAAACGGAAACAAAATACACCCTGGATGTCAGGTTCTTGACTGGACCCCTTCATTAATGGGGAGTCTGCCCACTTTCCAGTTTCACATCCATTCTCCAGCTTCAAAATCCTAGCAAGGCATTTTGGGGGTGTCCAGTGAAACTGATAAATGGCAGAGGAGTGAATGCAGATTATATTAGCCAATACATTTTTGATGGTTTACCTAAATGTACTGATGTTTTAATATAGATTTATAGCTAAGAAAAAGATGCTTAAGGAAACAGTGAGTGGACTTGAAATTCTGAGGTACATTAGAAGATAGGCATTCGGGGTAGAAGAGAGTGGTAAAAAGGACTGAAGTCAAGATTTAGAAACAGTGTTCCAAGGAGATATGAATAAGGTGACTTGTACTATCTGTGATTTCTTGTCATGTGTAATAAAGATGGATGAAGTGGAAACTTAAGGGTTCTTTGGAAAGTGAGTTGTGTTGATGGCGGTTTTCGGGGGCAAACACGTGAAGGAATATTTTCCTGAAGTGGACACAGGTGAAAAGCTAAGGCAGACTCATGAATGAACATTTTCCTGAAGCAGACACAAGTGAAAGGATGTTCTTCCAAAGCAAGCCTGTGAAGGGACATGCGATGAAGGATTTTCAGCTAACAACACACATGGATTGGTCTGCCTTACATTGTGTGTAAGAAAGTCCATTTATCAGGACTCCATAGAGAGAAACGTGCCAAAAAAATTTCTGGTGGTGTTCCCTGGTTTCTGGATGCTTCCTTGGACTTGGGGGCTAATTGGCAGAATGGTGTCAGCTGAGACAGATGCACACGCTGAGGTAAGACCCGTGGAGGACATGTGATGTTTGGAGTGACTATAAAAAGGACTCAATGGACAGTGACGACAGTGATGGAGACTGAGCTTGACTTGCTGGTAAAGCTAGCTGTGTAGTGCTTGTTGGTCTCGAGTCTTCGCTGATCTCTGATTCACTGACAGATGCACAGCTGAAAACTTTTCCTGGTGTTCCTGTTGGCCCCGGTCCTTCCTGCTGACTTGTGTCAAGGCTGAGGCCTGTCTGTCTCTGCTAGGTAGTGCTACCTGATGCTATCCCAACACTACTGAACTGGACTGCTGGTGTATCCATGAAATATTTGCTAGTGGATCTTGCTGCTGCAGCTGACTTGTGAACTGAGCTGTGTTGTTTCCAAAGAAACATCTCTAAACAGGTCCACTTCCCTGTATCCTTTCTTTCCCACTACTTATGGTGGGTGGTGGGCTAAAAAGGGAGGTCTAAAGTGTTTAAGAACCATCATTAAAGATGATGATTAAAAAATTTAAATCACAGATAGATGTATATGGGAGGGATTCAACAGATGAATCATATTGATTTAGGTGCATCAATAGACAGGAATCTGTTTAGCCTGTGCTATTAGTAAATCATTTTCAATCCCATGTAGTTGGAATATGCCTGAAGTAAGAATAGGGGTCAATATCTCCATATATCCAGACTAAATCTTGGGTTGGACCTGGCACTGAGTTGAGGGGAATCTTATGTCACTTCTGGATTCTCTACAATAGTCTGAAGTTTAAATGATAAAACAAACGAATGGATTATGAATTTGACATTGCATGCTGTTCCAAGGAGGGTGATAAAATTCTCATTCATTCTGTCCTGTTACACACACACACAACCCCTTTGTGCATATGGTAGACATGATGTGTTGTGCACCTACCTTCTCAGTGATGGATAGCTGATCACTTATCAGGTCAACTGCAACAAAAGCATAGTCCTTGTGTTAAAGTTTCCCTTATTTACTTAATAATGACTCCAGAATGCAAGAGTAGGCTATATGAAAGAGAACTTTCAAATTATCTAAAGTTAAGTAAATCCAAAAAAAAAAAAAAGGAAGAAAATTCCTGGCTTCGTAAGAAAAAAAAAATCTCATTGAAATTATTAAGAGCTATAGCACGTTACTTTTGTTACTCTTCATTTGGCTGATTTATAAGCTGATTTTATCATTGCTAGGACTGTATAAAAATGGTGTATGTCTGAGGATTCCTTACTTTCAGTGATTTTTAAGAATCACCACAGATATTAAAACATATTCCCCAATGATAATGTGGGGATAATCTATTTGAGCCTTGATCATCTTGTACTATATTTTCTTCTAAGCGTAGAACAGACATGCCACTGAAAATCTTGTTGCTAAAGAAACAGAGGATTCCCCGCCCCACCAAAAATTATTATTGAAGTAGATAATTCAAATTTCAGTGACATTATATGAGGGGAAGTGATGTTTTATAGTCCAGCTGTTTGGGGATTAAGTCACCCTTTTGACTTTCCCTACCTAGCAGAATGGGTATCATTTTAGTTTTACTGAGAGTCTTCTGAATGGCCTTCCCAATTATTCTCCTTTTAAAAATCCTTTGAAAGTCGAGAGAGAAGAGCAGGTGTGGTTTCCCCTACCCAGATTGCATTTCAAAGGGGACGGCATAAAGTAATAACTGTGCTCGCAGAGAGTCAAAAATCTCTGTGTACCACGCTGCTCAGCAAATCATTCATCATTGTAATTGCCATAGTTGACACTTTACTCATTTGTAGATTTTCCCCTTCTTGCCAGAATTTTTCTTCAGTAAAAATGATTTAAAGAGTAGCTATCGGGTTCAATTCTACCCTTCACGACAGAACAGGGACAAGAACAGTGCTATTTTCCAAATCCACTCCCACTTGAGGCCTAGAGTGCGTATTTTTGAGGAGCTTGCCAACCACATAGCATTTTCTTTATGTTCTCTTGTGGGGGGAGAACTCTAGAGTGTAGTGGGACCTTTCAGGGTGCATGTCCCATTACACTGTATAGCCTAGAAATGCCATTTTGTATGTAGTTTAGGGCAACTCAGTTTTTGCACTGCATACACTGAGTTCAAATGAACCAGTGCGCATACCTATGTGATATTACAAATTACGTTAGGCATTTTGTATTTTCATCTTTTCTGTAATGGGCTAGAGACATACACGGAAGATAGGACTCAAAACAAAAGATTTGGTACCGAATACCATAGTAGGTGATTTTTTTTTTTTGATCTTTCCTACTGTCTGACAATTACCTCCATGCATTATTGTCTTCCAATTACCTTCATGCAAATCATAACATGCTATGAAACAATAACTTCAGGGGAGGGGCAGTATCATAGTCATGGGATCTTGCCCCATGTGTAGGGCAGTACATAGTTTTAAAGTAAACAGTTGAGTTAATTGAGTAATAGATTTAGTAAAACATCTTGGGAAACTCAGAATGCTCCAATTTATTCTTTGGGTGATCCTATTTTTCAGCAAAAAATTGAAGACAGTTGTTTGATGAGTGAGCAGACTATTTGAAACCAGAGCTGCCTTGGAAAAGCTCTGGTGTCCGCTTTCCATCTCTCTATCTGTTAAGAATAGGTTTGTGAGTCATTATTTTAAAAATGCTCACTGAGCCAGTGGGATAAGAGTTTTAACATATTTTCAAAAAGAGAAGCAAAATTTGTAATTTCATTGTGATTTTTCCTCAGATATAAGACACAGAAGTAGTCAGGGTTGGCTGTGGAGATGCACAGGACGGGGAAAAGCATTTATTGTAGGGTGGAAGAGGCACTTGATTTTGGAGCTAGGAAAAGATTTGTAATATTTGTTAAAAACATATGTTTGCTATCCCTATCACAGAAGCAGCTTTAAAAAAAAAAAATCGTCCCTTTACCGCTGGTAACTAAAGTCCAGAGGTTGATTCCCAAACTTCTTTTATGCTGTTTTGTTGTACATCTGGGTTTTGTTGTTGTTTGTTTCAGGACCAATTGTGGTTCTGGTTGGCCTAGTACTTGATTCTATACTGTCTCAGTTCTTTTTTTTCCCCTTTAATCATAAAATAATAGACCAACTGAAGAAAATCATCAGACTATAGAATCTTGCTTAATCTTGAAATTAGCCTTATCATCTATCTGTGAATGAAAACACTAAGGGCCGCCCTGAACTTCCTTTCCTGATATTCAGTTTCCCTTTTCCGGCTCAAGAATTGGCCTCTTGGAACAACTTGCTTTCTCTGTGTCCATCAGCCGCACAGCATGCTGAAAGGCTGTAATAACTATTCCTTTCTGCATCTATCTGTACCCAGGGACTCTAGGCTCTGGGTTTCCTACTGCTCAAAGTGTAGCCTGAAGACTGGCACCCTCAGGACCAACTGTGTGCATGTGGAAGACGTAGAATCTGAATATTGCTGAATATTGAATTTATTCAGAATATTGTTTATTCTGAATAAACCTACAGAATCCACAGTTTCAAGACATTTTTTAGATGACGCACACTCATAAGCATTAAAAAGCCCTCTCCCTCCTCGCACCTGATAGCCATTCACTTGAGTGAATAGACCCAACGGTAAAAGGCAGCCTTTGTGACAGCAGACTGGGGATGTTCTGACTTCCTGAAGTGGCAGAGCCTGGCCGCTGGAGTGTCTTTTGGAAGAAGTCTAACCTTTCTTTGTAGTTCATGTTCTTTTCAGGCAAATCTGAGCTGCAAGCCTGGAAGGAGAGATGGGTCAATAGTGCTCTTCACTGAGGGCAGAGTCAGTACAGGCACTACCTGTCTGGGGCTCTGTCACAACAGATCCTTCGCAGGAGCAAAGGACTCTCAATACAAACATGCTTTGATGTCAAAGAGAAAGGAAGGCAGAAGTAAATCTAATGCTTCATTTTTACACCTACTTCAGAGACAGCGAAGAGTTCCTTTCCTTAATTATTTATGGTGTTACCTTGGCAGTATTTATAGATTATGATCAGGATCCCTCCTTGAAGTTCATTCTCCCGACTGTATAAATTTAGCTGCCCTGAGTGTGTCTCATATGTCTTTCCCTCTGAGCCAGCCCGAAATGCATTCTATTCCCTGTTGCTCGCGCTGTGATTTATCTGCATTATTCCTAAACTGCTGGAGTCAGAAGAGTCCCTGCGTTTGGCCTTTGGCTGGTTTAGATTCACTGCTGTTTCTCGGGCTTTACATGCTGTTCCTAATATGCATATCTGAAAGATGCATTGGGATTATTATTTATTTGTACTGGCAGTCCAGTGCAAATGTTTAAACTCAGTAGAGTGGATAAACACACTGGCTTTTTTTTTTTTTTCTGTAGAAATGGGACAATAGTTAGGCATGATCGAGGTAGCCCTCTTTAGGCAACAACATGAGTTCTGTGAAAGACTGACCATGAGAATCAAGCTTAAGCAGCTATGGGAAAAAAGAGGAATTTGTAAAAACAAAATAAATAGCTTCTGTATGCATTTCCTGCTAATCAGAACTTAAAAATATGTTTCAGATGACTTTTTGAGCAAATAGCTCTCTGCCTGCGTATGTTTTCACACAGAATGTTGGAAAGAAATGGATTTTTTCCCTTTTTTTTTGGCTATGCTTATTTATTAGATGTTTGCCAAGAATTTCAACTGAAGCTTTTTGTTGCCAGATGAGAGCTTAATTCTACCATCCTGCCTCAGGCAGAAATTGAGTTGTTTTCTAAGAGTAGATGGTGGTAGTGATTTTTCTTTTTTTTTCTTGTTTGATAGTTGTTATGATAATGGTCTGGGTTGGTCATAAAATAAAATATAACCTCTTCAGTTTCATGTTTCATAATCGTAGCACTTAGTATATTTGAAATAATTCAAAGAAGATGAAGAAATGAAATTTATTAGACCTTTAAAATATGAAATTGTGGACCAGTGGAGAGAACATATTTAGTACCAGTGTGAGAGGTGAGAGGCCTGAGGCGCTAGAGTGCATAGGTTTCTCTTCTCCACCTACAGTTGTATCTTGTACTCTTTCCTGACAGTTGCTAATTCTGGCATTTTCTCCTACTTCATAAGGAAAGAGGGAGGGAGGGTCCAGGTAGATGCATCTAAAACCCTTTTGTGTCATGATAGGCTGTAGATATATCCAATAGCAGGTGACAATGAAGGCGTTAACACTCTTGCTTACAGTTACAGAACATCTGTCCTATGCGGAAGACATGTTCTTAACAAACTGTCTGCCTACAGTACGTTTTTAGAAAGAGAAACTAACAAAAGCAGACATAATATATCGTGCTCTCTCAAAGAATTCCAAGAACTCATGATCAATGTTGTTTGATTTCTTTAAAGAGGGAAAGGTTTTCAAACACTTTTTTTTTCTACTTTAAAGTTTACCTTATGTAGGAGGAAAGGATCCTATTAAAGTAAGAAATTTATTGTCTGTATTTGACCAGTCATAGATCTTAGTAATGGACTCTGTACTGAAAAATGAAGCTTCTTTGATGAGTGTGAAAGGGCACTCTTACCTGTGGGTGTAAGGATAAGCATTTAGAATGCAGTTAAAACATATTGGTTTAGGAAAAATGGTAATAGTTTCATCTCTAGGGTTTACAGTAGTAGGCTTGAGTTATTTTGCCTTGAGTAGCCCTTAAATACCATTAGGCAGCTGTTGATTATCCCCAAGATATAAATGTCATGAATACACCACTAGGGAAATCATGCTGTTTTGGTCATTTTTGTGGTTCATAGCCTTTACAGAAGGTAAGTCCTGGATAATCTATCTACCTATTTATCTATCTATCTATTCATCATCTGTCATCTAACTACTTATCTATCTATTTATCTATCACTATCATCTATCTATCTATCTATCTATCTATCTATCTATTCATCATCTGTCATCTATCTATCACTATCATCTATCTATTTATCTATCTATCTATCTATCTATCTATCTATCTATCTATCTATCTATCTATTCATTATCTGTCTATCCATCTATCATTTTCATCTATCTATCTATCTATCTATCTATCTATCTATCTATCTATCATCCATCTATCTATCATCTATCTATCCATCATCCATCCATCCAGCTTGCTAGCTTTCAGCTGTCAGACACAAACTAACATTATTACGGGGGGACAACAGTTGAGTAAATATCTAAGATTGTTTTGTAGGCAAGCCTAAGGGGCACTTCCTTAACTAGAACAGAAATTGGTCCCAGGATTATGGGGCATCACTGTGACAGACCTGACTAGTTAGGGGGAATATTATGGAAGGCATTTGGAACTTAGGGATAGAAAAGTCATTGAGAGTTCAGAGCTTAATGGCTTGTTATATGAACTTGGAAAAGAACGCCGAGAGCAGTGCAAATGGTAGAGGTCTGGGTTGCTGTAGTTACTGTGCAAGGTGTAAAGATTACTTTTGCATTATTCAAATGCTGATTTTTCTGCCCCCATATCTGGTTGCTATCTGGATATGGCATTGTCATGCTTATTCTAAGAATCTCCTGTCTCAATGTTGTGTAAACACTGACCTCCTTTTATCTCTGATTTATCAAATAAAAGCTGATCAGCCAGTGACTGAGTTGGGGGAGAGAATAGGGTTGTATTTCCAAGTCCATCTGGGGTGGGGGTGGGAGTGGGAGTGGGGCTTGGGGTAGGGGTCAGGAGTGGGGTGGGGATAGTGGGGGTGGAGAAAGAGGCATTTTCCAGGAAGAAAGGGTCCAGGAGACACCATGGGAGCACACTTGGAACAAAGAGAGCCAGAAAACTACTAAAATACAAGTATCTCAAGGGTTTTGGCTAGGAGGTAGCCAGATTAGCTCAGAGGACTAAAATAGATTAATAACTGTTCGGATACTGTGCTGTAAAACTCAACAAATACATCTAATAGTCTCTGTCTCATTTATTTGGGAGCTAGTCGGGATAAAGAAAAACAATCACTTTTTAAATCGCAGTATAACAGATTGTGACGTTTCAGAGGGAAGCAAAGACTCTATCAGGGCTATTTATGTGATATAACAAATTAAGAATTTGTGGTCCTGTTCAGCTTGGACTGACGAATTAGCTGCGATTATCAAGAGACCGGAATCACTAAAGTGAAGTATTTGCTTTGATGGCTATCTGTAGCTAATGATTTAGCAGTGATTAAGACAAGACCAGTCTCACTGAGGTGAACTGGCAGCTGAACTTGGTAATGTGTGAGGGTTTTCCACATGATACTGATTTTGAAGACATGAGAGGCCACTGGTGAGTGGGAAGTCATAGTTGAAGTAGGAACCCCAGTACTGGAGGGGTTATGGAGAGAAATTGAGGCTAGACACTATTTAGAAGAGATAGTATCTATGAAGAAAGCCCAGGAGAGACTACTGGTGAAGGTGTAGCCCAGCTGTAGTAGAGACTCCAATAGTTTGAAGGTATCAGTACCACACTGCCAAGGACACCAGCAGGTGTGGAGGGGAACTACTCTGAGCTTAGGAGACAAGCTGTGTGAGCCCCAGATGTCAGAGCTAGAGAAATGGAACCCTTTGAAGCCCAGGGCATTGTGTGGGTCCCAGATGTCAATCATGAACATTTTTATACAGCTGAACTTCGGTTTTGCTTTGATTTGTTTATAACTGTGCCCTGGTTCTTCCTTCTTAAGTTAAAAAAGTATGTAACATTTGTATTACTTTAGAGGAGCACATAGTTCAGAGATTCGGAATTTTGGAGAGGCTTTGGATATTTAAGTAAAAAAAGCAAACTTTGAATGATACTTTGGATATTCTAGAGAAACTGAATTTTTCAGGTGTTGAAATGTTTAAAGACTTGTGGGATTTTTCTTTCTTTTAAAGATTAGTTTTGGTAAACCTTTCCCAATTTGGTGGTTGCTGTTTTGTCCTATTGACAGTATCCTTTGCATTATAGAAACTTTGTAATTTTATGAGGTCCTATTTGTCAATTCTTGATCTTAGAGCATAAGCTATTGATGTTCTGTTCAGGAAATTTTCCCCTGTGCCCATGTGCTCAAGGCTCTTCCCCAGTTTCTTTTCTATTAGTTTCAGTGTGTCTGGTTTTATGTGGAGGTCCTTGATCCACTTGGACTTGAGCTTAGTATAAGGAGATAAGAGTGGATCAATTTGCATTCTTCTGCATGCTGACCTCCAGTTGAACCAGCACCATTTGTTGAAAAGGCTATATCTTTTTTCCACTGGATGGTTTTAGCTCCTTTGTCAAAGATCAAGTGACCATAGGTGTGTGGGTTCATTTCTGGGTCTTCAATTCTATTCCATTGATCTATTTGCCTATCACTGTACCAATACCATGCAGTTTTTAATATTTATAATAGCCTATTTATAATAGTCAGAAACTGGAAAGAACCCAGATGTCCCTCAATGGAGGAATGGATACAAAAAAATGTGGTATATATACACAATGGAGTACTATTCAGCCATTAGAAACAATGAATTCATAAAATTCTTAGGCAAATGGATAGATATGGAGAACATCATCCTAATGAAGTAACCTAGTCTCAAAAGAACACTCATGGTATGTACTCACTGATAAGCGGATATTAGCCTAGAAGCATGGAATACCCAAGACACAATCCAAGATACATATCAAATGATGTCCAAGAAGCAGGAAAAACAAAGTATGGCTACTCTGGTCCTTCTTAGAAGAGGGAGCAAAATACCCAGAGAAGGAGATATATAGACAAAGTATGGAACAGAGACTTAGGGAAAGACCATCCAGAGACTACCCCACCTAGTGATCCATCCCATATACCGTTCCAAACCCAGACACTATTATGGATGCCCACAATTACTTGCTGACCAGAGCCAGCTATAGCTGTCACCTGGGAGGCTCTGCTAGTGCATGACAAATACAGAGTGGGATACTCTCAGCCAGCCATTGAACTGAGCCTGAGCACAGGGTCCCCAATGGGGGAGCTAGAGAAAGGACCCAAGGAGCTGAAGGAGTTTGCAGTGCCATAGGAGGAACAAGGTTATGAGCCACCCAGTACTCCCAGAGCTCCCAGGGACAAAAACATCAACCAGATAGTACACATGGAGGGACCCATGTCTCCAGATGCACAGGCAGCAAAGGATGGCCTTGTTGGACATCAAAGGGAGGAGAAGCCCCTCGTCTTGGATGCAGCAGTGTAGGGGAATACCAGGACAGGGAAGCAGGAGAGGGTTGATTGGGAAACAGGGGGAGGGGAGATGGCTTATGGGACGTTTTTGGGGGGGGCGGCAAAGGGGAAATCATTTGAAATGTAAATAAAGAATATATCTAATAAAAAAGAAAAAGATTAGTTTTATAGTTTTATGACTATTATGCTTATTTTTATTACTTTTCTTTTTTTAAAAGATTAAATAATAGTTATAATAATTAAAAATTATTTATGAGATAAATACTAAATAAAGTATTTTACTTTTTCTGTTTATCTAATACTATTATGTGTAAATCTCAAATATCTACAATAAAATTTATTTAAAAGTAAGTGAACCATTATATATATACACATAAAATTTATATATATTTATACATATATATAATTTATATATATATAATTTTTATATATATATAATTTCTTCTCTTTTCCTTTTCTCATTCCAACTCCTTCCATATATGTTCCTTGCTCTATTTCAAATTGGGAATTTTTTCACTGGCTGAATATATGTATACATATACAGATATGATATGAGTGTGTGTGTGTGTGTGTACACGTACGTATATTCCTAAATACAATCTGTAATTTTACTCTTAAAGCTATACCATGAACAGAGCACAGGCACAGGGGGTGAAAATCACTTCTTAACCCAAGTCTGACAAATGTATCCAACGGAAAGTGATTACTTCTGCAACGGGGGCAGCTAGTTATTCAGTTATTCACACAATTCTGTCATTTCATCACTTCCCTAACGTAACTTTAATTGAGTTATTTACTTTCTCTGTTTTTGGGATCTCATATAAATCACAGAGTTCTACTACAGTGCTTACTATGCTAAACGTTTAATAACAGGTTTTTGTATAACTCCCAGTAAGATATGAATTCCTAAAAAGCTGCATCTCAGCATCTAAAAATCACCACTCAGGGATGCTGCACACAAAAGGTTTCCTGGCATGCTTTCTCAGAGTAGGGTAGGGAGGACTAGGCTGGAAGAAGTATTTGTTTGTGTAGTTACAATGGAAGCGTCCCCCAGTCTGAGGCATCTTCTGGAACTGGAGTATTTCATCTAAGTTGTCCCCCTTTGATGCCTTCACATCAGCCAGCCATCGACTTCCTCTACTTCCTACCTCATGAAACAGAACCCTGTGACCAAGGACAATTCCTAATGTAGCAAACACACCAGCATACTGTGGGGTGGGGAGAGCAGGAAAGAGGCAAAGATGGCCAAAGTGTCCAGGGCAGGTATGAACCACGCCGCGCCGTTTTGTGTACTGTTGAGAATCAAATCCAGAGCCTCAAGGGTGATGGGCAAATATTCTACAAACTGAGCCACATCTTCAGCCCTCAGAGGGTTTAAAACCTCAATGGGGGCACTAGAGAGACAACTCAGCCATCTAGAGCACTTGCTGCTCTTACAGAAGACAGGAGTTCAATTCCTGGGACCTAAAGCAGGCAGTTCATAGCTGTCTGCAATTTCGCATCCAGGGGATCTGATGTACTCTTCTGATTTCTACGGGAGTGCATGTACACACACACACACACACACACACACACACAAATAAAAAATTACTTCTATGTACATTTTCAGAGGTGACCATTTGCCCTTAGATAATCAGTTAGTGTGATCTTCCCTAGGGAAGACAATTTCTCCTGCTCTCAACACATGCAGTTGCCTTTAGCTCTTGTGTAGAGGCTGAGGCCTTCTGGGATGGGATGAGCAGTTAGTAATCATGCAGGAAGATACACATTTACACACACACACATATGTATATTTATGTGTGTGTTTATGTAACAATAATCAATAATTAGTGTACAAAAGAGACCATGGATTGGAAAAACAGCAAAGAGGGATCGTAAAGGAGGGTTTGGAGAGAGGAAACAGAATGGAAGAATGATGTGATTATATTATAATCTCACAAAGAAATACTTTTTAAAGTTAAATTAAAAAATGAATGAAAACAATAATTTGAAAATTTGGTAAGCTATGGGGATGCATTCAGATGAAGAACATATTTGAGAGATGATCTTGCAACAATTGTTCTAGAAAGGTGACATGTTACAGAAGAGCAGAGAATAAGTTGAGTGTTTAAAGAGTTTGAACACTCTTTCAAAACCAGTACTGAAAATACAAATATAAGGACAAAGAAAAGACCTTTAAAACCTTTCAATTTTTTTGGAGCAATTTGAACTGAAATCATGTAGAAAATTAATTGCTTATTTAAGTAGTTCTCTTCCTAAATTGTAAGTAAGCTTTATTGTCATATGTTGATTCTTTTCACTTCTTGCATCATTACATAGTAATTTAAAATATGGTTATAAGCCTTTTGTTATATTGACCAATCCCTAGAATGTGTGCTGTATTAAAAACTAGCTACAGTATCTAAAGATTTGTTTTGATTCTCAGGCAACCATTCCTTCTCAGGTGTACAGACCTTTCAACATCTTGAACTCTTGGGGTGGAGAATATGTTCTCAACAGTATAGAAACTCTATCTATTAGGATTGATATATTTCCTATTCCAAATAGTATCTCTGAGTAGACTCTGTTTCTGAAGATCAAAAAAAATGATCAGAATTTAAATTGCCTAAGTTATTGAGATGTGAACTTGAGGAATTATTTCCTAAAAATTTCACAGACTAATTGGGCAAGCAATGAATGAATAAAGAATAAACCATCAGAATTCATTCATTTATAAACCGTATTCAACTAGTATCTGCAAGAAAGAATTATTTCTCTTATCTTCTTTACTATTAAAAGAAGGTTAAGTTCACATATATGTACTGGAAAACAGTCATTTTTTTTCTGTCTTCTCTGTGGTTCAAATAATATAATTTTATAAACGTGATCCTCAGAGTTTTTGTTTCTTTCAGTTTTTGGACCATAGCCATTGTAGTGACTAGGCTTTGTAATATTCATTATTTCCATGACAACACCAATAATCAGAGCCAATATGTAGTGTTCATCATATTCCAGGCACTGTTCCAAATGCTATGAATATAGTAACTCCAACAGGCTGGGGATGGGCTGTTCTAATACTCCATATCAAAGCTAGTCTAAGGAAACAAAGATGCTACACAACTTGTCCAAAGTTACTACTAACCTATCGAGTGAGGATTCTGATCTAGGCAATTAAACATCAAAGGCTATGCTCTCAATTGTTAAGCTTTATAGATTCTATTGGAGATGTCAAGTTTGAAGAAGAAAAAAAAAAACAGAGACAGTACTTCTTAAAATATTGAGATGCAAAGTTAAATATCATTAAGGTACCACGATTCCTACTAAAGCCCACAGTGGTCTGCATTAAAAAACAAAACAAAACAAAACAAACAAACAAACAAAAGAAAGAAAACGAACTTTGAGTCAGGGGTCATTGCTAGGCTTACCTGTTTCTCTGAGTGTACTTCTACGTCCTTCTTCCAGATATGGTGGGAGTTTGATTTCTCAATGATATTTGCCACTTGCAATAATAGTGTGCCCTCTTCTTAGTGGATATTCTTTATATTTTATAACACAAGAAATGAAATATCACTATAAATAAAGTCCTGAGAGATGTAAAAGAATTTGAAGAACAGGTTGAATGTTCAACATTTTTCTAGCTCATTGATTGTAAAAATTGTAGCTCTTTCTCTGGGTACAGAAACTCAGAGCCTGGGTACCTGGATGCATAAGGCCCTAGTTTAGTCTTTAGTGACAGGAGGTGGGGGGTGGGGAGAAAGAGAAAGAAATGGAGACAGGTGTGTGGAGAAAGACTTACCTTGTGATTATTATTCTTGTTGATGGAAAGAAGCTTTACATAATCATATTTCATTCCATCTCTATTTACTACTTGTCTTATAATTCATTTTTTTGTTGGGGTCACTAATATTTGTTTTGCTGTTAAAGTTAACAAACACATAGATTGGCTAGTGATGAGCTATTTGTTAATATTTCAATAGTCACCCGATTAGATTTTATTTTCAAGTTACACATACACACAAAAATATATTATTCTGGCTAGGGAAGAGGGAGAATTATTACTTGAAAGCTTGCTTACATGGATGTACATCTTTAGGGCTTTTTTCAACATTCTGAGAATGGGCTTAATGATATTGACTGTGTTCAAGAGTTTACATGTGAGTGGATTAAAACGAGATACTCTTCATGAGTAAGCTTAACGCCTTTCAGGAAAGTGATTAATAAATGTGGTCACTATCATGATCACATGTAATATTTAATCTTTACAACGATAGTGCATTTATCTTCATTTCACTCCAATGGTAAGAATGCCGGGATCTTAAACTTCTTGCGTCGTGCTATGTTGGAATAGTACTGAAAAGCATGGAATTAATTTATTTGCCATCCAGTGTTACTGAATGTCAGGTTCCATACTGGGTTCTAGTATAAGGGAGATGGGAATAAAAGGATATGTCATGCAAATGGGTAACAAGAACAAGGCATACTGGGAACAATGTGGTATGGAGAGTGGGGGAAATTCTAAGTAGTTTGGTGTTAGTGTGAAAACACAAGGCAATTACAGAGTGACATGAGTCTGAAGTGTACTTCATGCCTGTAAAAACATGTTGGAAACAAATGCCTATCAGCCCTGAGATCTAGCTTGCTACTTGTCTTAGTCAAGAGTTCTATTCCTACATAAAACATCACGACCAAGAAGCAACTTAGGGAGGAAAAGGTTTATTCAGCTTACACTTCCACATTGCTGTTTATCACCAAAGGAAGTCAGGACTGGAACTCAAGCAGGTCAGGAAGCAGGAGCTGATGCAGAGGCCACGGAGGGATGTTCCTTACTGGCTTGCTTCCCTGGGCTTGCTCAGCTTGCTTTCTTAGAGAACTCAGGACTACCAGCCCAGGGATGGCACCACCCACAAGAGGCCCTCCCACCCTTGATCACTAATTGAGAAAATGCCTTACAGTTGCATCTTATGGAGGAAGTTTTTTTTAAGGTAGGCTCCTTTCTCTATGATAACTCTAGCTCGTGTCACGCAAAACCAGCCAATGAACTGTTCACACATTTTATGTTCCTATTTTGGTTTGGTCAAGCATTATGTGGCTTTGTTGGTAGGCAAATACCTATGGCCATCATCTGTCCCATAACAGTATATACTCTAGGTAGCATGGACCACACTTAGGAGAAGGATCAAAGAAGACAGCCCTGTAGGTCCTAGAATTCTTCAGCTTCCTCATGTTCTTTGGTTAATACTAGGTTTTAGTGTACAGTGTCTACATATACAGTGGCTAACATTTTCCTTTTATATTTATGACCAAGCAAAACTAAAATAACCAAACAGAACATCAATTGCTTGACAATGCTGTGCGCATCTTCTTGGCCAAACCGTATGTTTTCTGAGTATTAGTTGACTTTATTCTCAATAGTTTGAGTTCATGTTACTCAATAGTTTGAGTTCATGAACTTTTTGCTTGTTTGTTTTCTTTTTTTTTATTAGATATATTTTTTATTTACATTTCAAATGATTTCCCCCCTTCTGGCCCCCCACTCTCCGAAAGTCACATAAGCCTCCTTCCCTCCCCTTGTTCTCCAACACACCGCTTCCCACTTCCCTGTTCTGGTTTTGCCTTATATTGCTACACTGAGTCTTTCCAGAACCAGGGGCCACTCCTCTGTTCTTCTTGTACCTCATTTGATGTGTGGATTATGTTTTGGGTATTCCAGTTTTCCAGGCTAATATCCACTTATTAGTGAGTGCATACCATGATTCACCTTTTGAGACTGGGTTACCTCACTTAGTATGATGTTCTCCAGCTCCATCCATTTGCCTAAGAATTTCATGAATTCATTGTTTCTAATGGCTGAATAGTACTCCATTGTGTATATATACCACATTTGTTGCATCCATTCTTCTGTTGAGGGATACCAGGGTTCTTTCCAGCTTCTGGCTATTATAAATAGGGCTGCTATGAACATAGTGGAACATATATCCTTATTACATGCTGGGGAATCCTCTGGGTATATGCCCAGGAGTGGTATAGCAGGATCTTTCAGAAGTGACATGCCCAGTTTTCTGAGGAACCGCCAGACTGATTTCCAGAGTGGTTGTACCAATTTGCAATGAACTTTTAACAACTGCATTATTAGCATTTTCTACCTCACTTAGATCTTAGTAGGATCAGTCATTAATAGATTTGTCTGTTGTCTCCTCCAATAAGCAGTCATCTGTGGTAGAAATTCAGGTCGAAGCAGGTTTGTTTTTACCAAATTTTCTTGGATATAACCATCAAGCAAGATGGCTTTATTTAATTGTTTCTATCAGAGGAGAATTTTTTGTGCCTTTATTGTCCACAAGGGGGCACAATTTTATAATCTGTCTACTTAGACATGGCCCTCTTGACTCCAGCAGAGGCACACTATGTGTGGGCATGCTTGGTGCTTCAGTTGTGTTTCTTGTTTTTCCGCTCAATGCCTAGTGCGAACCTTAGATCCTGATAGGTAAAAATTCTTGAACTAATAAAGAAGTAAATAGAATGGTGATACTCCTGTTTCAACAAGATCCCTCCAGGCAAGTAGTAGATGAGGTATTAGTTTGCACAACTGCTGTAACAAAATATGATTGTCAGTGTTGTAAACAACATAAATTGATTATGTAACAGTTTTGAATGTCAAGATGTGGGAAGGCTGGGGAAGATACACGCAGATCTAAGAAAGGATCTGGTCCAGACATCCCTCTGGCTTCTAATAGTCTCATTGGATGTTCTCTCTGCATACAAGCTACGCCATATGGATGTTTTAACAGGCATATCATTATATTGGATTGCTGCACCCATTTGCAGTGGGATTTCATCTTAAACAATTACCCCTGTGTTTTAGGGTTTTGTTGCTATGAAGAGACCCGATGACCAAGGCATCTCTTATAAAGAAAAAGATTTCATTGAGGCTGGCTTACAGTTTCAGAGGTTCAGTCCATTATCATCATGGTGAGAGGCAAGGCAGTATCCAGGTAGACATGTTCTGGAGAGGTAGCTGAGAGCTCTATATCTTCATCTACAGGCAGCAGGAGGGAGCTGTTTCTTCTACACTGAGTGTACCTTGAACATAGTAGACACCTCAAAGCCTGCCTCCAAAATGACATTCTTTCTCCAACAAGGCCACTTCTGTTTAGAAGCCCACTGTTTATGGGACAAGCACTCAAACACAGGAGTCTATGGGGTGCATACCTACTTAAATCACCATGCCCTATAATAAACCTTTATTTCCAACTAAAAGCTGGAGGCTAGGACTTAATCACATGAACTTTTGACAGACTTCTACTTATGACAAGTAGTTTCAGAGGAAGAAAAACTAGAAGTAAAGAGATGTGAGGCTCTGTGATTACCTAACTAGTGTTGGGGTAAAGACAAGAATTTTCTTTTTAACACAGTAATATATGTTATTCATCAATAGGATCACTAACAAGGAGACTATTTTATTGCATATTGTAAATAATGTTTTATCTGACATTTTTATACATGTGAGCAAGCTTCTTGAACATTCGTTAGCTGGCCTAGCACTCTCTTATGAAGCTGTTATTAAGGCATTGATAAGGATTGAAGTCATGTCACGCTCCGTTGGGAGACGGGTGATGCTCAGAAGACTTGCGTTGGTAGGATTCCTTTCCTTGAAGGCACGGTACTGAAAGCATTAGTTACTTGCATTGGTGAAAGTCTGTTCTTTGTCTCCATAGTGCAAACTGTAGCATGACAACTGGATTCATAAAGTGAGTAAGTCAGAAGCGTACAGAACGCAAGAGAGGCATTAAACCCGACGGTGTCAGATTTAGAACTGAGATCCCACTTTAGCACCATTCAGCCCATTAGAAGAAGTAGGTCACCTGGTGCAGCAGCCAGCACACAGAAGGAGGGAGCATGAACGCCCACAAGCAGAAAACTCTGGAGCCCTCTTAGCAAAATTGTCTGCAGGTACTACCTCTGTGAACAAAATCAGACACTTCATGTAGCTTCTTAAGTTTTCAAAAGGATTTTTGACTGACAAGTAGAAATTGTGCATGTGTAGGTGTTTTGGTGCAACACGTTTTGATAGGTGCAAGGGCTAAATCCAGTTTGTCTAACATACCCCTTGTCTAATAGTCTTATTTTAATTGTGGTGACATTGCTAAAATTTACTCTTTGTATTTATAGATGCATGTCAGTCATTTTGGGATTCATTTCGTTAATTCTGTTAAGGCAGTGGAGAATCTCAGTGTGCTGGCTTAATTCTCAGGCTGTATAGGTTATACTGTATCTCTTCTGGTTCACTCTGGACAAGTAGTGAGGTAGTTAATTGCTTTGATACCTGATAGTGGTATTGATCTTTTATATCCAAGAGTCTTGTTTCTTGAGTACTCTACTTAACTCAGACCATAGGTTTATGTTCTACCTTTACTGGGTGTGCCTGTGTCTGTGCTTGTTAGCCTGTGTGTGTGTGTGTGTGTATGTCTATATGTGTTGTATGTGTTTGTGGTGTGAATGTGTATGTGTGTGTGTGGTATATGTGTGTGTTGTATATGTGTATGTGGTATATGTGTGTGGTGCATGTGTTTGTGGTATGAATATGTGTGTGTGTGTGGTGTGTATGTGTGTGTTTTATAATATGTTTTTCCAGGATTCTGTGTATAAGTCTTTGAACAATTTAAATATGGCAAGTGTGTTAAATCCCTCTTATCTGCCTTTTCTACTTATTAGAGGGACTGGGACATCAGAGTCGCTATTGGTGGGACTAATTCTAAAACAGAAACAAAAACTTGGAACAGTCACTACCAAATTTGCAGTCACTGATAGGATGCTTCCTTAAACTAAAAACTAGGATGAAGTTTTTGTATACTACAGGCTACATGAATTCTTTCGAGATTTGCTCATGGAGAGACCATATCTGTGCTTTGATGGATACACTCAACCAAGAATAATAGTGATGTGAATCGCCTGAAACTTTTCTTGACTTGAATTTTATTTATATTTACATAAATTATATATGCATATATAAGTATATATATTATTGAGTTAGAAACATTTTATTTGGCAGAAATCTTTTTCACTAATAGATTTTTCCCAGTAAGATACGGTATATAGAAAGTTTGATTTTTTTGTTTCCCTATTTCATGGTTAATGGATTTTGCTTTTTCGAGCTGAAATGTATGCCTTTCCCCTCTGACATGTTTCTAGCTTCAGGGAACATAGTCCCCTCTGGTCCATTAATATTAGCAATTGCCTGTGATATAATCCTGTTTCATTTCTGCTATGGATTTCATACTATAGTTATAACTTCTCACACATTAAGTCAGAGTTTGGGTATGAACGCACTGCTACGAGTTTCTCCTATGAAGAGCTTTACATTTCTAAAATGCTCACTACAGCAGAGATGTATTTTCTCACACAAGTATTCTGGAATGTAATGGAAATGCTCAGTTTTGTTTCAATCTGCTTGGCATTTTCTTATTGCTAGTATTAGACAATGTATTCTTGATGTTTCTAAAATTTTGAAGCATTGTATGACAATCTTAAAAGAAGTGTCACCAGCTATGGCTGAGTGATTTTGATGCATGGGAATGGGGAATGTAAGCTCCTTCCTTCCTTCCTTCCTTCCTTCCTTCCTTCCTTCCTTCCTTCTTTCTTTCTTTTTTTCTTTCTTTCTGATTTGCTATTATAAGAAATATTTCCTTAAAAGGTAATTGGCATGCTTTTTAGTTCCATTGTCTTTTGGGGGGGTTATAGAGAAATATATATTCCTTGTTCTGACAGCCAACCCTACTGTATTAATGCTGACAATGGCCAGGAGGTTAATCTTTTGGGAGGCGGGGGTGCGATAAATGAGCACAGACTTTGAAGAAAGAGAATCTGATTAGGTTTGCCTGGTAACTTCTAAGACAGATGCTGGTTATTGAGACTAACTTCAGACTCGGTGTTCTCATCTGTGACATAGGCTTTTCTCTACATGTGTTTCTCATGCGGGGATGTTACTTGTGACCCAGATCAGGTGCATTGCAATAGAGCTCATAAATAGCAGAGATATTAAAATCAGGTGTTTGGCATCATTTTTGTCCTTTTCTGGTGTAACATGTAATTTGGTACATAATTTGAGTTACATACCCCATCTACGATTTTCTTTTAAATGCCATTTTTTTTCCTTTAAGCCTATTCTCCTGTCATATGTCACTTGTTTCCTTCCTAGTCCCATATTCTTCCTGAATTTCAGTTTTGTAAATTTAGTGTAAATCACTATGAGGTATAATCGATGTTGAATATTGTGATACATCAAGAGCCTGAAGATGACTGGCACAGCCTTATCTGGTCGGCGTCACTCTCCCCCGTGACAATCATTATGTCTGTAGGGTGTGAATAGTGGTGATGGTGGCCTACGTACTCCTCTGTTGCTAACACACTGTATGCATCATGTGGCTCAATGTAAGTTATAGGATATGTTACATTATCATAGTTTTGGTATTTACTAAGGCTGGCATAGCTTATATGGTAATCACAAAGACATATCTAGCTTGCGAATGGTAGTGTGGTAAGGAGTGAGACCAGACTGAACATTTTTCACTGGTACCCAGTCACACTAATGAATGGGCCCAGAATTCCAGAGGATGATTGGGGTGAGGCGTTCTACTCTACCAGGCTACAGTCTTCTAAGCACAGAACTGCTTTGTTGGAGAGTACCTTTATGAAATGAAGCTTGAAAGAAAAATGAGTGTGAGTATAGCTGCCCCCTGAAGGAGAAAAGTGAGGATATTTTTATAATCTAGGAATGAATAATAAACAAATCTGTTAGTATAATGGAGCAATAAACAGGGCAACATTTACAACTTCCTTGCTGGTTTTGACATAGACACGAAATAAATGCTAAATAGACACGAGATAAATGCTAAATTATCTGAAGATGTGTTGTGGATGCACCTCAGTACTGGCTCAGCATGGGCCAAGTCCCAAGCTCAATCCTGTAGTGCCATCAAAAAACACACACACAAAAAACCAAAACCCAAAACCAAACACAAACAAACAAACAAACAAAACCCCAAAACCCTCAAGAATAAGAAATTATCCTGCAAGAGAGATTCTTATGTTCAAGGAAGTTTCTAAAAAAGAATCCAAACATTATTTCCAAAGGGGCGTTATCC
Source organism: Apodemus sylvaticus (assembly GCF_947179515.1). NCBI lineage: Eukaryota > Metazoa > Chordata > Mammalia > Rodentia > Muridae > Apodemus > Apodemus sylvaticus. The sequence goes on from NC_067491.1 coordinate 19,518,782, forward strand.
ATTTGCATACGGTTGACAGAAAACTTGAAGCTAGTACCAACACAAACCCATCGGCCTGTTTGCATCTCTCATGTACACGACGGTCTGCTGGTGGAAAAATCCAGGTGGAAAAGTTCGAATTTTTCTCTAAATTTCTAGAAGTTGCACGGATAAAATGTCTCATACAATGTCACAAATCTATAGTACAGAATGAGTCCCCAGGAAACCAGCATCCTGATGTGATAGTCCAACGGACCAACAAAGCCAATGAGTTGAACAACAATGAAAATAACCGACGTCCCACAGGGTTAAGCAGGACCAGACATTCATCTTTATAATTAGTTCTGGCTCTTTCCAAAGTGTAGATTAGAGAGTATCTACAACTACTACAGGCATTCTTTATTGTAAAGGGTTCTAAAGCTCTTTCCTTCACAGGTGTCTAAAATAATCGAGCCTGAGTGTCCAAACAGTTGCAAGAGAGCAGTTCCTTTTAGACCCTAGGGATGTGGCCACTGGGAAGTCATAATACAGAAAGAAGTACAATACCTGGAGAGCTTCAGAGCAAAATTATGAAAGAGGCTATTGTGGCATCTCTCTTCTCCTGTTCTGTCCTATTGATTTCACCCGTACAGCACCTCTAGAGGCTCCTCACTTCTCTTCATCTCTGTCAGTGCCACCCCAGTCCAAGCTAGTGCCGGACATCTCTGAACTGAAACTCTTGCAACATCTTTATAATTGGTTTCCGTTCTTGCTGCCTTTCCAATTCATCCACTAAATTAGAACTTTTTTCCTTCGAAGGCTCATCAATAGCTTTCCATTGCATGTAAAGAACAAAGAGGGAAGGTATAGCTAAATAGCTGGGCACAGCTGAATACACGTCTTCCTCCTGAGTTTTATCTTGCTTCCCTTTCATTTCTCAGTCTCCCCATACTTGTGGATTTACTTGAATCACTGAATCCCGAACACACTGTTCTCTTGCTTTGCTGGTGCAGAACCTGAATTCATGCTTTTAGTACAGATACTGACTCAGAAAGTTTTCCCTGTTTAACATTTTTTTTTTTTTTTTGGATTTGGTTTCTTCGAGACAGGGTTTCTCTGTGTAACCCTGGCTGTCCTGGAACTCACTCTATAGACCAGGCTGGCCTCGAACTCAGAAATCCGCCTGCCTCTGCCTCCCAGAGTGCTGGGATTACAGGCGTGTGCCACCACCGCCTGGCTGCTTTCTCTGTTTAAATTAAGCATATTTAATATAAAATATAAATTTATATAAATATAAAACATATACAATTATATTTATTAGACTTTTATAATAATATTGACCAGAAGTCTGTTCTTTTGAACATTCATCTCCTTTGCTAAGCCACAATCACTAAAGTTGTAAAACTTGGTTCATTATTGTTACTGCAGAATACAATAGTTTTGAACGGAACATGTTGACAGATTGAATTAATCTGCTTATTATCTTTAGAATTTTATAAAAAAGAAGGGATTTGGGCAATTAAAAAAAGATCTGTGTGATTTTATCCATTTAGAATCTTGTTATTGCAGATGAGGACAACTTATTTTTTATCTAGATGCTTTCTCTGCTAATCAAAAGGGTCAAACAACCCAACATATCACAGCTATGTCCGCAATGAGAAGTCATCTGGCCACTGAGTGAAAGTAGTGGTGGTCATTGATTCATGCCTAATTATCCGTGATGGAGTTCCCTCAGCTTTGTCCTTATTCATTCCTTTGTCCCAAGATGGAGGTAATTCCTTCTTTCCTACATGTGATTAAAATATAATCATGTAGTCATACTTTTCTTGAGAAGTCTGTGCCAAGAAGTTTATCTATTTTGGTGTTATCTATTTCTATGTTGATATTAGGAAAATATCCAGAAACTTTAGAGTCCTCTAGGTACATTTCATTTGAACATTAACTATTATTAAGTGTTTATTGGTGCTGTATTGTTAGATATTCTAAGATATTTCCCCCATGGGTTTTTAATAAAAAATGTCTAGGAAGTGTGTTAAATTTCATCTTTTAACAGTGATAAATACTTCCTCTGATAATCTTGCAGGGAATATTTTTGGTGGCAGCCCATTCTAAGGATTGGCCTAGTTGAATAATGAGTTTCTTGTAATTAAGTTGTATCACTTGTCTCAGGTTTGATCTAATTTATATTGCTGTGTCCTAGCTTTTCACATTGCAAAATACACAATAATATCTTGAAATACCATTGCTTAATTTTTTCAGTGTGGCAGTAAGCTATCCCCCCTACTATTATGTACATTTTGAGTTACTGACATAGAAAATGGAATAAGAATTCAATTTTACTTAATATTTATTGACCAGATGAAAAATACATTGAGAATCAAAATTTTGTCCATCCCCCAAATGACCTAGCTAGACAAAAGAAATCGTCGTGCATATCCAAACTGCCATATTTAATCTCTTATCCTTCACACAATTATTGATTTAAAACATGGTAAGAAACTGATAACAAGAATACCCTAGAAGGTCATGCTAAGTAGAAATGCACAGGAAGCATGGATGGACACTGTTGATAATGAATATGGGCCATTTATAAAATAAAATTAGTGAATAAAAATAATAATTACAACACAATAAATGATGGCAATAGCGGGACTAGTTTGGGGAACAAATAAAATAGATTTTCTCTATTCTTTTTCTGTCTTGGAGAGGGAGGGAGGGAGGGAGGGAGGGAGGGAGAGAGAGAGAGAGAGAGAGAGAGAGAGAGAGAGAGAGAGGCGAGAATATAAAAATTTAAAACTGGGCACTAATAAGATACCTAATAAGATAGGAGATTGGCCTCTGTGACTGGAGATAGGATGCTCCAGTGCCTTTGTGGTAAGCAATCCAGCAAATCCACGAAGCAGAAAGCCTTAGAATAAGGAGGGTCACAGTTGCATGTCCGTCCAGGCTCTGGCTAAAGGCGGATACCTGGAGATTTGCTGATACGAATCCCTATTTGGAGACTGAGGAAGCTGGGGTCTGATGTCTATGGATGATGGTGACAGCCATAACATACTTAGGAAGAATGGAGTTTACCTGTGTTGACTGGCTTCCCTCTTCTTCCACCCGTCTTTCATCCAGATACTCAGCCTACCAGATAGATGGTGCTGCCCCGTTCAGGAATATGATGTTCCCTTCAGTTACTGTCTCGCATGCGACTCACACCTAGAAATGCCCTCAGAGATACGTCCAGAAGTATTCTTTATTAATCTTTTGAGTTATTTCAAACAAATTTACAATGAAGACTAATCACTGACTTGAGTCAAGACCCACATTGACTTGAGTTAGATTTTTGCTTTGACCATTAAGTTTTGCCTCATTTAGTTCTTCATAAATAACCACTATTATTGATAGCAGCTAAGCATACGTATTCATCTAGCAGAGGACAAGGTTTGGTTCCCAGCACTGACATGTTGGCTAACAACCATGTTAATCTCAGTTCCAGGGGATCCAGTGCCCTCTTTTGGTCCCCATGGACACTGCACATACATAGTGCACAAATAGGAAGGCAAAACACTTGCAGACATAAAATAAATAATTTTTTTAAGAAACCTGAAGTAGGACCACTAGAAGGAAGAAACTGAATCAAATGAAAGTTTATATATGCCTGACCAATTGTATGTAAGTGAAAATCTTCCTTTACCACCTTATATATATATACTGATACAAATTTCACTAGCTACTGAATAACTTAATATTGAATAAATAATAAAGTAATAGTTTACTACAGTTATATTTACAAAAATATGAAAATTTGAAAATATAAAATACTGACAGGGATACTATTATTGGAATATACCCCAATGTGGATACTTTAGAGAGCATCTTGTTGTTCTGATGACATTTAAATATTACAGTTCTGATGTTACTGTAGTTCTCTTGATCGAGTGATAGAGAGAAACTCTCAAATGAGTGTTCTTAGAGACACACTGAGTGTTTGTTACACTCATGGTCAGATAGGATAGTTAAAAATTTAACAGGTATTTAAACCTGTCATTCATTGATAGCATACTGTGGACTACTCAAATATATTTAACTAGGTTTTATATTTAGACCATAAATAAAGACAAAAATTAGTTGAAGTAAGTCAGGGGAATTAAAAGAATTTGCTAGACAAGACATATATTAGAATATTGGAAGGGCTATTATTCTGCTAAGTGGGCATTCTATGAAGTAGAGCAACTCCTAGTAGCTTATCATTATACTCACAGATAATTACATCTCTCAACCCTCATTATAGATGCTTATTTTTTTTTTAGTGTATGGCAATTAATACAGAGGCTCTTGATTGGCCAAATTACAGAGAATAAGAAATCGAGGAATGCTTAGGCCTAAACAGACATCTATGTCATACCTCTTCTTCCCAAGGCTTAGGGATCACTGCTAAAGATGGGGCAAGGAGATTGTAAGAACCAGGAATGGTGGATGATTACAAGTATTTTCTGGACTCTGGAGGGCAAATGAATATACGAATTCACAGAAATTCTGACAGCATGCACAACAGTATCTGCATAAACACATGCCAAACAAAATCCCAACTTGGAAAGAGAAAGCAGGCGGAAAGTCCTATCCTTTAGTAGTTATTCGGAATTCAGAGCATTGTCTTTCCCAGTAGCTTTGACCTCTGGTAGGTTGACCATGTCTTACTGCAAGGCCATACACTCAATAGTATAAATTGTACTTGGTGAGTTTAATAAAAGAGAAGACATAAAATTGTCTGGCAAAGGAAGGTGGGAGGGATAAGTATTGGAGGAATTGGGGAAGATGAATGAATAAAATCAAAATATATTGTATCAATCTCTCAAAGAACTGATACAAAATGAGAGAGAAATTTGTATCTCAAAGATGGCTTCCTTGAAGAAGGTGGTAGAAGATTTGTGTGGTCTGTAGAAGTACTTAGAAAATGGCTAGGGATGTGGTCGAGAACAGTCATTGTGGGAGATACTCAAAGTTAAGCAAAGAGTGTAGCCACTTTTATAAGTACCAGTGAAGTTTTTTTTCTACTAAACTTGAAGACAATATTTTTATGCAGACTAAGGTACCCTTGAATTTGTGATTCTCTTCCTTTAGCTTCCTTAGTGCTGAAATGTTAGGTATGCCACCATATCTGTCTGAAATGAATATTTTTAAGGTGGATTTTGCATGTCTGTATTTACTCTCCATGAAGAACTTTCTGGTATGTTGTCTAAAGTAGATATGTAGGAAAAAAGAGAGACATGAGAGGTTGTGAGTTTATTAAAATAACCCAGGTGAGAATCACATTTATTGACTAGAGAGATGGTGGACATAAAGAGAATTCGTGGGTTAAAATCTATTAAATATTAAAAGAAAAATGATTTGGCCATGGATTTGGCTTAGCATGGTGTGGGGAAACAGAGAAATCAAGAGCAGCCTGAGGAGGGTGCATTAAAATAAACACAGTGAAACTATAAAAGGCAAAAATGTACAAGGAAAAGTAGAAATATGTCCTTTTAAAAGGGTGCATCAAAACATGGTTTAGTAAAAAAGCAAGAAGTTTTTGACATGCCCATGGTTTGAATAAAATGATATAAGGTCTATAATCTTTATTAAAACATATCAAAGACAAAGGGTATAAGTGCATATTCTTAGCATGTTTTAAAACCAAAGATTGTTCGTAGAGAGGCTGTTCTGATTTTGTGTGTACTTAAATGTTTTCATATTTAGAGAAACGTCAACTAGAGAGGAAGACACTTATTAAGAGAAGGAAGACTCTCAAGAGTGAAAAGCAGAGTACTGTCACCAAGTAACACTTACCTCCCACGTATTAAGTTGAAGTCACATTGTGGTTTACCTAGGCTTCTAGCCTCATAATTTATGCATTATTGTTTAAGTAAAAGGTTTGGCATTTTCATGTTAAGAAGAATGGGGTGGTTTTCTGTTTATAGGCCTTTATGGAAAAAAAAAAGACCATATACCTAAGGAAGACATATCCCTAAGGAAGAAAGTTTATCTGATATGGAAAAGATCATTGTGAAAACAAAAAATTAAGGAATTAATGATAAATTTAAACAAACAGCTTCCCTTAATTAATAATCTGGACTAACTATAGTAAACATGAATATGTAAATTCATAATAGCTAATGTACATCTGCTGACCACCATTTTCCATTAATTAATTAATTAATTCATTCGTTCATTTTGCATCCCAGTTGCTGGCCCCTCCCTCCTCTCCTCCCAGTCTCTCCCTCATAAATCCCTCCTCCCATGGCATCATCCCCTTCTCCCCAGAGAAGAGGAAGCCCCCCTTCTTGCTAGATCACCTGCCCTGGGATATCAAGTCACAGCAGGACTAAATGCATGCTCTCTTACTGAGGTCTGACCAGGTAATCCTGGTCCAGTGGCAGTCATTAGAGTTAGAGACAGCCCCTGCTCCAAATATTAGGGGACCCACATGAAGACTGAGCTACATATCTGTTTTACAAATCTGTAAAGCCACTAAGTCTAGATTCTGCGTGCTCTTTGATTGGCGGTCCAGTCTCTGTGAAACTTCATGGGCTCAGGTTAGTTGACTCTGTAAGTCTTCTTGTGGTTGACTTGACCCCTCTGGCTTGCTGAGCCCTAGCCCCCACTCTTCTACACAACTCCTGAGCTCTGCCTGATGGTTGGCTGTGGGTCTGTGCATCAGGTTCCATCAGGTGCTGGATGAAGCCTCTCAGAAGACAGTAGTTCTAGCTTCCTGTCTGCAAGCATAGCAAGGTATCATTAATAGTGTCAGGATTGGCTTTCTCCCATGGAATGGGTCTTAAGTTGGACCAGTCATTGGTTGGCTATTCTGCTGACCGCATTTTAAAACCTATTCCATATAGTGAGTGACTCATTTGATTATCATAATTAGTAATTAAATTGAACTTTTCTCACTATAAATTTATTTTTTAGGTGAAAATATTATTGTATGCAACTGGTAAATATTAAGAATCATAGCCAGGATCTAAAGCTATGTGATATAGTGCTGTAACTTCTTACTTAAACATCAGATTATCTTGAGTGCATAGTTTAATTCTGGTCCTTGTGTTACTTTCAATCCACTAACATTAGACCATATTAAGCCATTATAAATATATATTAGGTGTATCACTAATAGATCATACAGTATAAAAATACAAATGAGTCTAAGGGTCAAAATCAAAGCAAGAATAAAAAAGTACAAATTCAATTCAGTCATTTGATAATATTGAAGAATGGGAAAAATACAAATGTCTGTCCTATCTATTTCTGTCATTTACCTATCTATCTATATCTTTTATCTATATCACCTATCTATCTATCTATCTATCTATCTATCTATCTATCTATCATCTAGCACCTATTTCAGTCATGTCAAATTAACTAAATTTTCTTGTGTATTTTTCAGAGAGGTAGACTGAATTGAGAAATCAAATATAAATCTATGCTGTTTGAGGAAGATGCATTTTAAACATAAGGCCCGGCACTTTGAGTGTTAGTGGAGCATCTAGTTAAATTTGATGAAACAGATTTTTTTAAGGCATCAACATTACTAAGGCTAAAAATTATGAAATTATTTAACAAAAAAGATAGGAAACCATACATACCTGATATTGGTTCAAAATATAGGAGACAAAAACTTGGCAGGGCTGGAGATGTATCTCAGTGGTGGAATCCTTGCCTAATGCCTGTTGGGAAGTCTCAGGGTCTGATGTTCAGTGCAGACCAAAATAGCGAATGAATGGCAGAACCATACAATGGTCAACTATCCACCAATGTATTTGCAGGAGATTTTTAACAACTTCTTAAAAACCATTAAAAGTAAGAATCTCAACCGAGATTTCAGAGACTGAAAAGTTACTTTCATACTATGTTAATTTGATGAATGTTTATAGAACCAAGTTCCTAAACTCTAGAGGTTTGATGTTATTTGTAAGCATGTATAGCTTTTACTTACAAAACTCATAAATTACGGCACCATGTACCTATACACATACATACCAAAGCAAAAGCAAGCAGGAAAATGAAATCAAGAACTACTAAACACCAGTGTTAAATCATTTGTTTGCTATTATATTAGATAGCATTAAAACACAGAAAAATTAATAATCACATTATTAGAAATGTGAAAGTGTTCTTCTAAACACTCTATTGGTCAAGTGGGAGGTTATGAAGTAGGTAGAAATTAACAAAAGAATGGAAATACTCACATTAGGCTTGGTGAAATGCAGCTAAATTAGTTCTGAGAATTTGTAGCTGTGACAAAAGATAAATTGTAAGGATATACTTGAGTTAAAATTGGTCATATGATCATTTTATTGAAGAGTTCGTAGAAACAACTGGCTGTGATAAATTCAAAAAATAGAAAAGCATGGTAGTATTCATGAAACAGAAATAAGAAACAATGGGCCCAATTGAACCAGAGAATCCTTTTAAAGGAAGTGGGTACTTGCTATGCCGGATGACTTGGAGGGAAGAGGAAATGATATAAATTAAATTGTAATCATAAAAATTAAAAAAATGTTCAAAAGGTCTACAATAGATTTTTAAAACTGTTTTAATAAAAGAGAAGTTACATTATCTCAATTAGTAATAATTATATGTAAGAGAGATATAATAGGAATGGAAAATAGAGAATTTATTCTCATGCTTTAAAAATAACAAAAGGAATAATATTTTGGACAAAATTCCCAATAGTCTTTAAGCTAATAAAGCAGTGGTCATAGGTTGAATCCTTCTTCACACCATTAGGTTCACAGTTTTATAGGCATGCTTTTCCAACTCTCTAGGAATTATACTTTAAACAAACAACAACTCAATGTGGATGAATGGATTCTCCATCACACTGTCCGCAGTTGAATACAGTTAATGGTTTAAGTCTAGAGAGTATGTTATTGTAATTCACTACTTAATAGGTCACAGGATAAAAGGTAGAAATATGTTATTTAAATATTTGTGAAGGATGCGTTAGAGAAATCCAATGGCATGCGTGCTACAGTTGTTGGCAATCCGTGAATGGGAAATGCATTTTACTTTGTGGCCAGAGTCATCATTGACAGTGAGACTGTGGCTGCATTCCAAATATGACCAGAACAAGGCGATTCCTTTCACCATTCATTTGTGGTCTTGTTCTAGCAATCCTGTGTGAGATAAGTGGATACAAAACCACACAGGAAAACAGAATTAAATCAGAACTTTTATGTGTTGTGTTCCAAAGACTATTTACAAACATCAGCAGTTCCAATTATAAGCATAATTTTTCCCAATACCATACCCAGTACTAATAACCTACAAGGTATTCAGAACTAAATCTAGTAGTAGATGCTCAGGGCTCTGATAGGGCCTGTTCCATTGACATAAATTTCTCTTGAGAACCTACCACTGCTTTAATGTTGCCCGATTCTTTGTCCACGTTACCTACATCTTATTTCTAGAACACAAACTCTTATAGAAGAAATTCTGTTGTAAACTTTTTAAAAATTTTTATTTATTTTTATTTTACATGCATTGGTGTTTTGCGTGCGTGTATAGAAGTATAGCTACAGACAGGCAGGTGCAAGCTGCCATGAGGGTGTGGGGAATTGAACCCAGGTCCTTGGGAAGAGCAGTCAGTGTTGTTAACCACTGAGCCATCTCTCCAGCCTCTTTAATAGAAATTCTGATGTTTGGTTCTCTCCAGCACCCAGAAGAAAGCCTGATACAGGCTAGCCTTTTAATAAAGATTTGCTTAATAAATCAATGAAACATTTCTGAACCCTGAGAGGAAGGAGGGCAGCATCACTGGAAGATACAACAGAGATGCTTGAATAGGAAGGGTGCTGTGTTCTCACGAAATGCCGAGGTCTAGAGGGAAAGCCGGTACACCTGTAAGGTACCATCAGATGCTTGGGATTGAGGACTGAAGGACAGATGGACTAGACTAACCTGAAGCTGAATTCAACTGATCACCAACTCCTACACTCACAGATAGGTATATTTGGCTGTCATTCCCATTCAAGGAACCTGGGTGTTTATAGAACTGAGAACATAATAAAAATAATCTCCTAAATCTTTTCTCCTTTTTTTTAAAAAAAAAAAAAATCCAAGCAAAACAAAACATCCAACTCAGTGTACTAAAAACCAAAAACCAAAACAACAACAACAACAAAACCCCCCAGAAAACCTACTCTATCTCAGAAAGGGATTAAACACTTCTGTGCTATTTATGGGATGTAACAGGATTAAGTGACTTTTTAAGATTCCCAAACATTGGATGTGACTATTGTTGCTGATTTGTTTACTGTTTAGGGGAAAAGAACAGTAGAGGTTAAAAGTAAATGAATTCTTGTAACTGTATCTTCACTGAAGACTGATATTGGGAAAGATTTAAAAAATAACTATAATATATAATATAGTTATTTTTTAAATCTAGTGTATATATATATATATACACTAGTTTTTCTAATTTGTAAGAAATAGTAATAATACATATAGAATATATGTGCCTTTAATGGTTTATTTATCATATATGTGTATGTATGTATATATCTGTTTATGTATACAAAAATATATCCCAGAGTCAGAACTGGTATATATTGAATAGCATTCTAAAAAGTCCAGTAATCATCCTATGTGGTTCTGAGGCACATGTGGTAGGGCAACAGTTAGGGGGAAAGCCTTGTAGATAATGCTAACTTTTATGAACTCATCTTTATGTTTATATGTATGCCAGTTCTGTACGATACTCTCAGATGTAACATAGCTGAATAACACAGGTGTGTCAGAGTTAGCAGGTTGAAACTTGTAAAGAATTATGTCTATGATACAGAAACACATAAACATAAGATGTACTCCCAGGAGACGCAGAAAATTCAATATACAACAGTTTTTTAATTGCCAGCAAGACATAGCATTACAACAGATTAGTTTCCCATTGCAGCTGTCACACATTTCCATAAATTCATTGGCTTTAATGTATCACACATTTTTTCTCTCCCTGCCCTGTAGGTTAGCTAGCCAAAAGCACTGCGAGGGGCTTGTTCCTTTGGAGGCTTTCAGGGTGATCTGCTCTCCTGTCTTCCTAGCTCCATTCCCAGCTCCCAATGTTCATGACTACTCTGTATTCTTTGGTTCTTTACATTTCTTTCCTGCTTTGTCATCTGTTACCTGCTCAGTATCCTCTGACTCCCTCTTTTGAGCCCACCTAGGTAACCTATGTAATAATCCATACTCAGGATTCTTAACGGCATCTGCAAAGTCCTTTCCCACATAAGGTAATGTTCACGAGTTCTATAGGCTAGGGCACAGGGTGTTGTTAGCTCTGGAGATTGTTTCCATTCTACTTCATATATTTAGAAACAGATGCCAATAGACTTACAGCTCTCAAAAACAAAACAAAGCAAAGCACTGCTCTTTCCATGAAGTACCCATAGGTGACTTAGGATCCACAGTGAACTGGAAAACGCCAATGTAGTAAATAAATGTAAAGGAGCTACGAGCATGTGTAGTTGGGAGGTATAGCGAGTCCGTTATAGCTGTGTTTTAGTACAGAAATGGACAAGGACCTCCAAAGCTTATTGTCATACCGTGCTAATCAGCAATATCTCTGCACTCCCTACCAGGGCATAGAGCATTATGGCAGACACAGAAAGGGCTAAAGACAAGGGATGGGTGGTTATAAAACATAAAGTCTGACAGATGACCAGATAGACCCTTTAAATATAGGCAACATGTCCTGCCATTGTATAAGGGCCACCGAACTTAAAAGGAGCCCTGTGGTGGGTGGCGAACCAGTGTCAGGGATTCTCAGCAGGGGTAACACTCCCGAATCTTTGATAAAATTCTATAAAGGAGAAGGAGGAGAGATGTAAGGAGAGATAAGCCACTGGAGCCATTTTATCAGCCATGATAGTCTTGGTTCTTTTTACAACTGCATTTGCTCTGGAGTGAGATTTAGGGCGAGGCTCGTTTCCAACTTCATTACAGATGTGCTTGTGATTGCTTACAGGCTCTGACTCTGTGGCATGGATTTCAGGGGGAGACTCACCGAGACGTTCTGATATTCCTTTCTGATTTTTTTTCCCCTCTCGAACGTTTGCTTATCAAGTGGTTTTACTAGTAGCTTGCCTCTCTTTCTAAGTACTGTCATTTAACTCCTTATCCATCGTGGTTCCTAAATTCTCCCCATTCTCAGAATGTGTTCTTTGACTAGGGCCAGGGCTACGTGTTGGAGACAACAGCTTGTTGCTAGCTTTGACACTCTCACTATAAATTCTATAGAATAAATTTTCTATGTAATATTAAAATTTTTGTTCAATGGCTTTTATGTCTGAGGAAACCTTAATTATTCTGCTGGCTGAATAATCCCTCTAAATGATTTCCCATCGTGGCGCTGCCTTAGATTCTGAAGTGACTCGGATTCTCAAAGCAGCAGCCTGATGCTGTATATACATCAATGTCATGGACAGTCTGGGTTCCTTGCCTCCAGGGCTCCCCAAGACCTTCTCCACCCCATGAGATCTTATCACCTCTTTTTCTTACCCCGAACTTTATGTTTCTTGGCCTTCTCACATGAGCACTGGCTTTTCACATCAGTCAGAGCTTAATGTCATTTCAGTTTTCTTTAGAAATAAACATTTTTTTGTATTTTAAGTAACACTAAAGTTCTGGACATCTAGATTTTTTTTTTTTTACCACACGTTTTTCTCTTTGTATATTTTTTCTTCTCAGAGCCCTATTACCTGATAATCTCCCTGGGGCTTGCTTTATTTAACTGATTTGAAGGAAGAAGCACCAAGTGAAAGTGTATTCATATACACCAATGAGTTCAGCTTTATTGGCTGAGAATTTAGCAACAACATATCATGGTTTTGTAATTACTGGTAAACGGGACTGTTTCTTAAGTAAAAGGAAAGCAAATTTATTTCTGTTATAGTGATATTTTAAGACCGTGAAATAATCACTATGCCTTGCAAAGTTCCTAATGTACTTTTGCAATATGCATATATATTACAAATAAGTGTGGCAAGCCAAAAGTTTATTTAACTTAAAATACCAAATCACAAATGTCAAATCAGAAAATTCTATTTAAGTCTTTTACAGGTATGCTACTTTTATAAATGGAATTTTTCCTTGGCTGTTTTATGTAGTAATACAGGGTTTCAACAACAAATGTATAGCAAGCAACACATTTATTTATTTATCTATTTATTTATTTAATTTTTTTATTCGATATATTTTTTATTAACATTTCAAATGTTTTCCCCTTTTCTGGCCTCCCACTCCCTGAAAGTCTCATAAGCCCCCTTCCCTCCCCCTGTTCTCCCACCCACCCCTTCCCACTTCCCTGTTCTGGTTTTGCCTTATACTGCTACACTGAGTCTTTCCAGAACAAGGGGCCACTCCTCCGTTCTTCTTGTACCTCATTTGATGTGTGGATTATGTTTTGGGTATTCCAGTTTTCTAGGTTAATATCCACTTATTAGTGAGTGCATACCATGATTGATCTTTTGAGACTGGGTTACCTCACTTAGTATGATGCTCTCCAGCTCCATCCATTTGCCTAAGAATTTCATGAATTCATTGTTTCTAATGGCTGAATAGTACTCCATTGTGTAGATATACCACATTTTTTGCATCCATTCTTCTGTTGAGGGATACCTGGGTTCTTTCCAGTTTCTGGCTATTATAAATAGGGCTGCTATGAACATAGTGGAGCATGTATCCTTATTACATGGTGGGGAGTCTTCTGGGTATATGCCCAGGAGTGGTATAGCAGGATCTTTCGGAAGTGAGGTGCCCAGTTTTCTGAGGAACTGCCAGACTGATTTCCAGAGTGGTTGTACCAATTTGCAACCCCACCAGCAGTGGAGGAGTGTTTCTCTTTCTCCATATCCTTGCCAACACCTGCTGTCTCCTGAATTTTTAATCTTAGCCATTCTGACCGGTGTAAGGTGAAATCTCAGGGTTGTTTTGATTTGCATTTCCCTAATGACTAATGAAGTTGAGCATTTTTTAAGATGCTTCTCCGCCATCCGAAGTTCTTCAGGTCAAAATTCTTTAACTCTGTACCCCATTTTTTTAATAGGGTTATTTGGTTTTCTGGGGTCTAACTTCTTGAGTTCTTTGTATATATTGGATATTAGCCCTCTATCTGATGTAGGGTTGGTGAAGATCTTTTCCCAATTTGTTCGTTGTCGATTTGTCCTTTTAATGGTGTCCTTTGCCTTACAGAAACTTTGTAATTTTATGAGGTCCCATTTGTCAATTCTTGATCTTAGAGCATACGCTATTGATGTTCTGTTCAGAAACTTTCCCCCTGTACCGATGTCCTCCAGGTTCTTCCCCAGATTCTTTTCTACTAGCTTCAGAGTGTCTGGCTTTATGTGTAGGTCCTTGATCCATTTGGAGTTGAGCTTAGTACAAGGAGACAAGGATGGATCAATTTGCATTCTTCTGCATGCTGACCTCCAGTTGAACCAGCACCATTTGTTGAAAAGGGTATTTTTTTTCCATTGAATGTTTTCAGCCCCTTTGTCGAGGATCAAGTGGCCATAGGTGTGTGGGTTCATTTCTGGATCTTCAATCCTGTTCCATTGATCCACCTGCCTGTCACTGTACCATGCAGTTTTTAACACTATTGCTCTGTAGTATTGCTTGAGGTCAGGGATACCGAATTTCCCCCAGAATTTCTTTTGTTGTTGAGAATAGTTTTAGCTATCCTGGGTTTTTTGTTATCCAGATGAATTTGAGAATTGCTCTTTCTAACTCTATGAAGAATTGAATTGGGATTTTGATGGGTATTGTGTTGAATCTGTATATTGCTTTTGCCAAAATGGCCATTTTAACTATATTAATCCTGCCGATCCATGAACATGGGAGGTTTTTCCATTTTTTGAGGTCTTCTTCCATTTCCTTCTTCAGAGTCTTGAAGTTCTTGTCATACAGATCTTTTACATGTTTGGTAAGAGTCACCCCAAGGTACTTTATACTGTTTGTGGCTATTGTGAAGGGTGTTATTTCCCTAATTTCTTTCTCAGCCTGCTTATCCTTTGAGTATAGGAAGGCTACTGATTTGCTTGTGTTGATTTTATAACCTGCCACTTTGCTGAAGTTGTTTATCAGCTGTAGGAGTTCTCTAGTGGAGTTTTTGGGGTCACTTAGGTAGACTATCATATCATCTGCTAATAATAATAGTTTGACTTCTTCCTTTACAATTTGCATCCCTTTGACCTTCTTATGTTGTCTAATTGCCTGAGCTAGTACCTCAAGTACAATATTGAAAAGATAAGGAGAAAGAAGGCAGTCCTGTCTAGTTCCTGATTTTAGTAGGATTGCTTCAAGTTTCTCTCCATTTAGTTTGATGCTGGCTACCGGTTTGCTGTATATTGCTTTTACTATGTTTAGGTACGGGCCTTGAATTCCTGTCCTTTCCAAGACTTTAAGCATGAAAGGATGCTGAATTTTGTCAAATGCTTTTTCAGCATCCAATGAAATGACCATGTGGCTTTTTTTCTTTGAGTTTGTTTATGTAGTGGATTGAAGCAACACATTTAAAAACAGTCTTTCAACACAAGGGATTTTATGATCTGCCCTGGAATTAACTCTGGTCCTAAACTCAGAGATCTACCTGCTTCATCCTCCCAAGTGTTGGGATTAAAGGCATGTACCCCTACTGCCCAGCCACAGCACATTTTTTAATATAACAGATATTTAAAACAGATTTGAAAAATCCTGTAGACATAGATTTAGTAAAACTGTCTTATAAAGAAACTTGACAATACAAAACCTTTCCAAATTTTTTACTTACAATGACAGAATTTATTGCTAACACTGTGCTCATGCCACAGGTGAGTTTTGTAAAGATAAATTTTAACAAGTCAGTGAAGTTTTTTAATATTAGGAGACAGTGTCTAAATTTACTCAGTGGTAGATTTCACAGTGCTTCTGACAACTGTGCCTGCGTTCTTACATTTGTTTTGTTTTCTTTTCTTTTTGCTGTATATTTCTGTTGTGTACATATATATATACTTTCTTTGGGACTCTCTAATATAATAAAATGTAGACTTTTATATGTAAGTGTCTGAATAACTGATTGCCTGTCCTCGGTTCTGTGATAGGTAGTCTGAGTTCCACTGAATCACCTGTTCTGTGAAGAGAGTTTCTCTGAGACAGTGTAAATTAGAAGCACACTGCAACCTGGTGTCCTAAGACCTCATTGTCATGTCTCCTCACTGTGATGCAAGTTCCCTGAGAGGGGAGACAGGGTCTTGTGGGCTTAGCTTTATGTACTCATCACTTGAAGTATTGCCTGATAGTCAACAGATAGATACTTATTAAATGTTAATCAAATTCATAGAGCCCTATCATGGTGTCTTTAAACAGTCTCAGTGGTCTTCAACGTTGCTGAGCTATCAGAGACAAAATCAGTTTGAAAAACAGATCTAAATTTCTCTTCCATGTGATTCCTTTCCAAGGCATATCCCCTCCTAACATTGCCACATGTCCATATGCCTCCCTAGTGGCCACCCTTAACTAGGTGTGATGGTTTGTATATGCTCCGCCCAGGGAAGACAGGATTATAAGGTGTGGCTCTGTTAAAGTAGGTGTGTCACTGTGGGTGAGGGCTTTAAGATCCTCATTCTAGCTTCCTGGAAGTCAGTATTCTGCTAGAAGTCTTCAGATAAAGATGTAGAACTCTCAGTTCCTCCTGCACCTTGCCTGCCTGGATGCTGCCATGTTCCTGCCTTGATGATAATGGACTGAACCTCTGAACCTGTAAGGCAGCCCCAATTAAATGTTGTCCTTATAAGAGTTCCCTTGGTCATGGTGTCTGTTCACAGCAGTAAAACCCTAACTAAGACACTAGGTGACTTTCTTTTCTGCCAAATCTACATGTCATGTCAATATACTCCCCAACATGCTCTCTAAGCAGACTACTTAGTTTGCAGGACAGCTGATTGCCCTCCCTGTTTTTGTGAAAAGATGGTGCATGGAAGAGATTGAGGATATCTGCCTATGCTCAAACAAGCATTTCAAATACTGATAGTCCATAAAACCGTATGAAGGCCACTGGGTGATGAAATGAATGTTCTCATGTTGCCTCACTTTCATTCATAACTCTGGTCCATGGTCATCAGGGTGGGGCTATCAGGATATATTTCTAGAGTCAGTATATTATTCTTCTCTATCCTGGTTATGCTAGTAATTTTTGTAAATCACTGCTAAGTTCACGGGCAGTTTAAGGAATAATAGAATAGTGTTCAAGGGTAAATGATAGAGAAAAGTTACTGAACGGTTAGATAGTATTTTCAAGGGCAAGGAAAATGCAAAGGAATAAGATTATATGCAGAAAATCACCTTTTTCATTTTTTTTCAAATTATATGAAGATTAGATGTGACAAATTCAGGCAAATTAACGACACACCAACCTTTCAGGCATACTATAATCAACAAGGCTCTGATAAACTGTTCCCTCGGGCAAGCACTTTAAACAGAGTCCAAGGTAAACTAACTGACTGTCATAAGTTAGCAGAAACAGGCAGTGTGAAATCTGAAGCTTAAGACCCTGTGCCAATGTCAGTGTGATGTTCTTCCTAGTGAAGCCAAGACCCATAGAGTTTGGTTCTTATTTGTTGTGGGAAGATGCTCTACAGTGGACAGATAAAGCCTGGAAAGCAATTTACGTTTTCAGAGCTGCGGTCTTATCAGAGAATGTCAGAAAATGCAAATAAGCAGTCGTAATAAAATCATATTTCATTGCTTATAAGTGATAACTGTGTCTTCCCTAAGATTCAGTCTCTATGTCATGATTGTGTAGACCCTAGTCACTTTCAAAGAAGCAAACAATGGTGGTGCTCTTCCCTAACTACAAAGAGAATTACCTCTAAATGTACTCCATTAACCACACAGGAATCACTCAGTTTGTGAACTACTTTGACTGTTTCCCCTGATCCTTCAACTAGATCTCACTTGTTTCTGCAGGGCCCCGAGTGAGCACCTGAATACAGATTAGGTGAATAATTGTTTTTAAGTGAGACTGCAACTACAATTGGCTTTACTCAGTAACTAAAGGGTTTGTTCAACAGCATTAGGATCAATTGAATGCATCCATCCATTTCCTTGCATCCCTACTGCCTCTCTTCAGTTCTAACTTCTACCATCTTTCACCTGGACTTCTATACTACTGTAACCTACTTCCTAACCCCATTTTCTACTCCCCTCTAATCTATCACCTTTGCAGATACCAATACCATCGCTCCCAAACCTAATTCTGATCACAGAACTCTGTGGATCAAGTGTTTAAATGACTGTCCTATGCCTACAGTCCTACATTCTTATTTTACAACAGGGTTTACAGACACATCTGTGACTCGACTTGCAATTTCTCTTTACATGTCCAACTTATCATTGTAGATCTCCTCATTTATGTGCTCTGCCTCTCGGCATGCAATCTTTAGTCTGATACCTTGGTTTATTTGCTCTGTGATCTTTCTAAAATATAGAAATAGACTTAACACTCCCTTGCTTAATATCTTCCTGTGGATCTCCACATCTATTATAATAAAGCCCCAGTTGTTAGTAGTCCCTTTAGGATCACTTACTATTTGGTCATTGTTGCTGTCTTTTTTTTTTTTTTTTTTCAGTCTTTATATTTATTAGATATTTGCTTTATTTACATTTCAAATGGTATCCCCTTTCCTTGTTACCCCTCCAAAAACCCCTTATCCCACCCCCCATCCCCCTGCTTACCAACCTCCCCCCCTCCCCACTTTCCTGACCTGACATTCCCCTACACTGGGGCATTGAGATTTCATAGAATCCATGGCCTCTCTTCTCATAGATGTCTGAAATGGCCATCCTCTGCTACATATGTAGCTGGAGTCATGGGTCGCTCCATGTGTACTCTTTGGTTGGTGGTTTATTCCCTGGGACCTCTGGGGGTACTGGTTGGTCCATATTATTGTTCTTTCTGTGGGGCTGCAAACTTCTTCAGCTGCTTGGGTCCTTTCTCTAGCTGCTCCATTGGGGATCCTATACTTAGTCTATTGGTTGGCTATGAGCCATGGGTGTTTTGATTCACCTTCTAAGAAGGATCAAAGTATCCATACTTTTGTCTTCCTTATACTTGAGCTTCATGTGATCTGTCTGGAAGAACCTGGAACACATGGGCACGAGGGTAAATTTCCTGAACAGAACACCAATAACTTATGCTCTAAGATCAAGAATTGACAAATGGGACTCATAAAATTACAAAACTTCAATAAGGCAAAGGACACTGTCAATAGGACAAAATGACCCCCAACAGATTGGCAAAAGATCTTTACCAAGCCTACATCTAATAGAGGGCTAATATCCAATATATACAAAGAACTTAAGAAGTTAGACTCCAGAGAACCAAATAGCCCTATTAAAAATGGGGTAAAGAGCTAAACAAAGAATTCTCAACTGAGGAATACCAGATGACTGAGAAACACTTAAAGAAATGTTCTACATTTTTAATCATCAGGAAAATGCAAATCAAAGTGACCTTGAAATTCCACTTCACACCAGTCAGAATGGCTAAGATAAAAAACTCAGGGGACAGCAGATGCTGGAGAGGATGTGAAGAAAGAGGAACACTCCTCCATTGCTGGTGGGATTGCAAGCTGATAAAACCACTCTGGAAATCAGTTTGGTGGTTCCTCAGGAATTTGGACATAGTACTACCTGAGGACTCAGCTATACAACTCCTAGGCATATACCCAGAAGGTGCTCCAACATGCTCCACTGTGTTCATAGCAGCCTTATTTATAATAGCCAGAAGGTGGAAAGAACCCAGATGTCCCTCAACAAAGGAATGGATACAGAAAATGTGGTACATTACACAATGGAGTACTACTCAGCTATTAAAAACAATGAATTCATGAAATTCTTAGGCAAATTGATGGAGCTAGAAAATATCCTGAGTGAGGTAACCCTATCACAAAAGAACACACATGGTATGCACTGGTTGATAGGTGGTTATTAGCTCAAAAGCTCAGAATACCCAAGATACAACTCACAGACCACATTGTTATTATCTTATTGCTGCTTTGGTTTGGCTGGCTGATGAGATGGCCCAGTTAGTAATGGAGTGTGCCACTAGGTCTGATGACCTGAGCTCAATCCCAAGCTGTGGTGGAAATAGAGAAGTGACCCTTATAAGTTATCCTATTAGACCACACGTGTGCTATAACACATACATAAGCAATGTGATGCATTGGTCCAGGATACTGCATACACACCCACTTTGTAGTTTACTACATCTAGCTGCCCCCCCCCACATCGTCAAATTCACTTATTAATAAATCACATCTGCAAAATCAGTTTGCTAGGCTAGGATTAGGACTTGAACACTATTATCTGGGGAATTATCCTGCCTACCACACAAGATCAAATAGAATCAAAGTATTGAAAACATGTTGAATGATATATTAGCCTCAGGAGACCATGGGCTTTTATATTTATATTCGTAAAATGACATGGCTCAGCGGATAAGAGCTCTCAGTACATCTAGCTTTAATGCTTTTAGAATGAAAGATTTATTTACTTTACTTTGTCTATATGAGTGCTCTGTTTGCATGCATGGGTTTGTACTATGTCTGTTACTGATACCCAAAAAGAGCAGAAGAAGGCATTAGATCTCCTGGGATCAGAGTTACAGATGCTTGTAAGCTTCCAAGCAGATGTTGGGAAACAAACCTGAGTCTTCTGCATGAGTAGCAAATGCTCTTAACTGTTTAGGCATTCCTCTCATCACCCAGATTAATTAATTAATTAATTAATTAATTTAAAAAATTTGCTCTTCTTGAGGTATGAGGGTTTTTTTTTTGATCTGTATATGCCTGTAAAATTCAATTATCTGGTTAAATCATTTATCAAAGGCTTACATACCTAACACTCTATATAATAGCTTATATATGATTTATATATATATAAATATACAAATATTTTTTTAATATATATATATTTATATATATTTATATTTATATATAATATATATTAATATATTTATATATATTTATATATAATATATATAAAATTATATATATTTATATATAATATATTTATATATATATTATTATATTTATATATATTTATATATATATTTATATATAATATATATAAAAATTTAACACATTCATATAGTTAGATATATCAGAGTAAATTCTTTGTCCCTATTCAAGTTATATTCATGGGGAAGAAGGCAGGAAGAAATAAAAATGGACAATCAACACATGCTTCATTGAATGGTAGGGTCTCAAGGTAAATCTTGGGAAGGGTTAGACAGCAGTGAGTTAGCAGGAGGTTTTCTAGGAGTATGGAATACTTAGTGAGCCATCTGAAGATGATGAAGGGGTGGATTGTGGAGGTATGGAGTGAGAACTTTAAAGCTTTGAGTTTCATATGAGTGTTAGCATAGCAATGGGAATAAAGCCACAGAGCTAAAGAAATCAAAGGTGCGTGTAGAGTTTTTTTTTTTTAAACCCTTGGGATTTTGCTCTGAATGACATGGAAAGGTGGCAAAAAATAGAGAGATAATGTGATTTGATTCTCATGTATCAGAGACTTTGATTACTGTGTGGAGAACAATAAGAAAGAAATAGACAGCTGGGACCAGAGTGGTAGCAGTCATGTGGTGAGAATAGGAGGAGTCTGGGTGTGCTTTGAAGGCAGAGACAATAGGATAATGTGGCTTGTGAGGGTAACAAGGATGCAGCAATGTTGGGTCCAGACAGCAGGATGGAAGTGTGTTTAGCTGAGATGTGGAAAGTTTGGAAGGAACAGTTGTGTGTACGGATCAGCAGGAATTTGCCTTTCGAATATGGTGTCTGAGAGTCAGAGTGGAGATGTCAAGTGGACAGTTGGTTAATGATTATGGAAGCCCAGAATCATTAGGTAAGTCATCACTTTGGAAGTCACACAAACACAAAGCTAGTCATTATAATTAAAGACTGAGTATAAACAGAGAAGCAAAGCGGTCTATGCATTGAAACAAGGAATCTGCCCCCCGCCCCCAATATTGAGAAGTGACTTGTCCATAGGAAGAAACTGTTTCAAGGACATTCGATAATCAACTAAATGTACATTCTGCTGATGGGTTGAGCTCAGCATTGGATGGTAGATTTGCCCCCATGTGGTTATTACTTATCCTGTTGAGATCAGTTCTAGTATAGCAGTGGGGGAGAGGGAAGCTGTTTTTCCTTGTGCATAAGGCAGTCTAGAAACAGGGAGGGTAAGTACTACATGCCTTAATTATACCTACTGTCTCTCAGACAGTGGTAGACCCCTCATTCTTTAAAGTGCTCTGGCTGGGATGTTAACTCCCTTGTTATTTCCATGAGAATTCGAATTGGAAGATCTATATGAAGTGCAAAACAAAACAGAGAAGGATAGGAAGTTGGGGTCAGTGGTGAACATAGGAAGTTGGGGATGGTGGTGCATACATATGATCCCAGCACTTTGGCAGGGAGATCATAACCTGGAGCCAGCCTTTCCTGCACAGTGAGTCTTCACCTGATAAAATAAAGCAATGCAAGACCAACAAGAGTAACAAAAATCCTAAGAAGAATATTTGTTTGCACTATGGTGCCATAAGCTGATGAAATGGAAACAAAGGGGTTATTTTGGGAATGATGGTGTTGGAGAGATGAGGGGTGAGATAGGGTTTAGCTCTGTGCTCTGTTGAGTGGGAAGACAGAACGTTCTGTTCTCTATTTCTTGGGTTGTATTTTCGTTGGTGATTTATTTGTTTGTTTTCCACACACGGTGAACCTCTTAAGAGCAGTAAGTATAAATGTCTTGTTCATTTTGTAGTAGGGGTTTTATTGTTCTATTTCTATTCCCTAGTACAATGCCTGAAACACAGCAGGCCGGCATAAATGTCTGAACCAGGGAATGAAGACATTGTGTTCAGCATGTGTCTGTTTTGTCTTCTCATTCAAGTTGGATTATTTCCATCAAATCTTGACAACCAGATTGATTTAACTGTGTTTCTCCTGCTTGGCTCTAGAGAACGCTTGACTAACTGGTAGGCTTGATTGACAGACATAATTGTGTTTCTACCCAAATCAACAGGGCTGCCTAAATGTTAAGTCAGCGACCCTTGTTATGTCACATTGCAGTAGTCTCTGCTACAGATGCAATATCAATTTATCAGTTACTTACGAGGGACTTTCTAAAACCCTCATCTTTCCTCAGTGTCCATCTGAGATTTGTAGTTTATTGTGTGTACAGCACCTACTACTAGCTGTCATTCACTTCTAATTACTTAGAGGGTCTTTGAGAATGGTCATTACACAGACACTGCTCTTGCTATGTTCTGGGGCTCCTTTGATTAGGTAGACAACATGTGCTCCAGAGTAGGAAGTGAAAAATGCATTATCTTGGATCTGGTGTAAAAATCGTGCCAAATTAACAGTCCTGTGATTGTGATTGAAGGAATGCATAGCGAATGGTTTCAGGTGGTCCCTGGTGGGTGCTCTGTCTTCTTTTCCATTTGGTGTCCTCAGCTCCCACCTCCTTGCTTGCTTGCTTTTTATTCTCCTAGTCTGCTTCCCTCACGCCCTTGTAAGTCATCTCTGCCTGTAAGTACCTTTAAAATGAGTATGCATTTATTTACTTCATTTTCAATTTTATTAGTATCTTATTCATTTTTTGAGAATGTCATACTCCACCCCCATAACTATATCCTAGCAACTTTACACCCCCTTTCATTGTCTTTAACTCAGTAACTCACCTCTCCATAGCCCATCATGAACTTCTTTCCATCCCCTTCTAGATCCTTGCCTGCTTTGATCCTGGACAGGTAAACATGGCTTCTGTGAGCTCATGAGTTACAGTGAGTCTCTCATGTGCTGAAGGCATGGTTTGGAGAGTCTCTCTTTCTAAATCAGCTATGTCCTCATGTTCTCCAAGGGATAGTTTCTTGTGAACTTTGTATAAGGCATTCCACGTTTGTAAAGAGTTGATGTTGTGGCAGGGTACCTACTGCCTCTCAGAGGGACAGGTTCTACTGCTGTATGCACATGGTCTGTCCTAATAGCTTTTGGTTTTCTACCATTTCTAGTCAAGTCTGTTGATGGCTTATCAACTAAATTTGCCACTTGATTTTGCTGATGGGGTAAGCAGTTTGCAATTTAAGTAAACAATTGTTATTGAATTTAGCAGGTACCTTATTGAATTACATGTCTTTCTAACATGAAGTCAGAATGTATTTTCCTTGTATCCACCCTCTATTTTCTGACTATACATCTCTGTTCTCTCTTAGGCTGGGCTAATAGAGAGTTAATTATATAATCAATTTTTACATTATAACTCAAGACAGCTTTTTTTGTTTTATTGTTGAAAATAAATATCCATTTTGGTATATTGAGTAAACCACTTATTTATTTTTTTTGTACTGTTTTTAAAAAAGAACACAGACTCTCTTATTTGTAAAATGGATTTGGAGGTAATATGTTTTAGAACTGAAAAGCACTTAGGAACTAGCTGGTGGCCAACACCATCACTTTATAAATAAGGCCCAAAGAGGTTAAATTTGTTCAATATGCCCCAGCTTGGTTAGTGGCGGAGTACGACTAAAATCCCATGCTGCAATCCTTTCTACTGCTGCATGAAATGCATGCTTCTTATTCACAGAATTGATATGAGGATTAGGGACCACATCTGTGAAAAATAGATTTAGCCTTTGGAAGGAAAGATGCTGGATAGCTTTATGAAAGCTTTATGAAAACTAATCTCATTTTAACCTTTTCTATAGGATTGTTGGCTCTGTTCAGTTTTATGTTTCTCACTTTGGGGCCTTTTTTTTTATTTTGGCCAAGGACTAGATAATTTATGATGCTTGTTTTAGGAATCAATAATAAGTGGCCAGATTGTGTTAAAAATATGAATTACATCAGCTGGTTTTGAATCTAGGAGCAGGTGCAGACAGCTTTCCCGAGTGGTGGTTGCTTATGTACATGAAAAGTTTTCTGTACGTACTTTATGAATTTGGAATGAAAACAGTTGATTTCAAAGATATATGCACACACACACACACACACACACACACACACACACACACTTCCAATCTGGAAATTCTTCTAAAGCTCAATGCAGCAATGTCATAACAGACCATGAGTTTTCTCTCTTACTGAGCCAGGGATCCATTATACTAATCCACCATGCCTTCCTATCTCTAGCAAGCACATGTAAGTGATAACTTAGAATATTTATTTGGATGCAAGGTGTATAAATCGTTTTTATGTCATCCCAGAAAGTGAGGAAATTTTGACTTGCTCTACTTGGCCACATCGATTGTTTCAGTTTGCCTCTTTCACCATAATGTGTTTTGATATATAAACAAGAACACCATTTCATTTTTATACTATCCAAAGTGATTTGTGCAGATTCATATGTTCAGGGAAAATAAAACTCAAGTACCAAAAGGCTAAAGTAACTTTTATATATATTTTTAATTAGGTCCGATTATATGCAAGACCCGACGCTATCAGAAGAGGATCCGGGGACTATGCTCTCCACATTACAAAGAGATTAATAGAATTTTATGAAGACTACTTTAAGGTGCCCTATTCTTTGCCAAAACTAGGTAAGAATCTCTTGGTTGTTTTATTGGAAGGACTCCTGAAAGTGGAATGTCTTCTTCATCACTAGTCGAGGCATCCAGTGGCGTAATAATTCAAAGATTTATATTTTTAGAGATGAGGAGTACAAAAATAATTTCTTCTTAAGAGGTAAAATAAGATTAATGACCTGGAGTCTTGCCAGTAAGTGCTCATGGGAATTATGGAAGGCGTTATAGGAGTCAGAATTCATAAAAAAAAAAAAAAAACCCTAAATAGTTACAATTTGTTAAATACATCCTATAGAAGAGTGCTTGCAAAAAATCAGGCTTAATAACTACAACGGCCGTGTGGGTAGATGCAATTAGAGCTCATTCCATAGGGGAATTTAAGGTGTCTTCTAGCATTGACACACCCAGGTCCTTATGACTCTTATAAGTAGGTAATATTACACACAGAGCTAAGGTGGATAGCCTTTCTCTCTTCAAATCAGTATATGTCAGATCTTAATGAATTGGCTTTCCTTTAGGTTATTTTTTAAGATTGTATTTGTAATACATAGTTAAGCTAATAAAAAAAGCACAGAAGAGAAACTTGGTAATAATGGAAATTGTTATAATAATGGAATGTTCTTGTACGCATTCCTTTTGCAGAGCGAATCTGTTCAGTAATTGTTGGTCCCGTGAATAAACACATTAATGTATTATTCTAATTTGAATGAGGCTGTGCTTTTGGCAGGAAATGAGCTAGAACGTTCCAGGACATTATAAAGGGTGCACATAGGCATTAGAAGTGTTGAAGTGACTTTGCCTTTTTAGAAGGAATGTGACATCACAACAGCTCTTTGTTCCCCACTCAGCCCCTGTCACCAAGTTTCCTCCCAAGTGTTGTTTTCTTTCTTTCTTTTTTTTTTTTTGTCAGGATCCACATAAGATACATTTATTTATTTATTTATTTATTTATTTATTTATTTATTTATTTATTTTGGTCGGGAAGAATAAAGTGTTTACTTGATCAAAAATGTGAGTTTGAACTACAGGTTCACCTCCCTGGGGAGCTGGGCCTGTTTCATTGAAGTCCCTGCCTGCTGGGTAGCTTTATTTGTCATAGAATGACCACTTCAGAAGTAGACGGAAAGCTGACGTTGTCATCTATGGGCATGACATTCCATTTTAATGAAATGTATTGCCAAATTGTGAGGTCTTTCCTAAATATTCACTCTGCATTTATAAACAGAGTTTTATTTCAAATCGGAGCTGTTCCCTCTCCTTTTTTTTTTTAATATTTTTTTAAATCTACTTCCTTTTAGAATCTGTTTCCCTGAAATCTCACTTGCACCCACCCAAGGCAGGAACGACGGCCTGACCTTATTTTGCATGGGATGTAGTGCTCTTATGTATGCCAGGTAACTGGGACCTTCCCAGCTTGATCCTAATGTAAAATTCACGACTGCTTGTGTTGCAAGTTCAGCAAGAGGAATTAAATGTAGATCTTTCTCTGTCCCCTTCAGACCAGTAATTAGCAGAGGAAGTCAATTTATAACTTCAGGGGGTTCCATGTAACTGTCAGCTTGCAGCAGGATTCATTTCTGCTTCCCCTTTTCACTCACAATTGAACCATGCAGGCTTTCATCTGGAGGGAAAAAAAAAGGCTTTATTCTCGGTTGCTCCTACTTGTTAATCCACCTTACGGGGTATATAATTGAATGATTTGACGCACACCAGCACACTCCGTTTTATATATCGAGAGGAGTTACCACAGCTCAGGGTGCTTTATGAACTTTCTTGTAAAGGTCTACTTATTTCCAGTGTCTTGTCGATGTGTATGCTAATGGATTTGTAAGTACACTCTCTAAATATGCCTCATGTAAGAACCCCCCAGTCACAGAATCAGTTTTGAGAAATCCTCAATACAACCTTCCATCCTGTATTCTGAATTACATCTTCAAGTAGATTTTATTTTCACCAACTTGGCCTGTGTTAATGATGCCTGCAGATATAGCCTAGGTTTTAATGGAGACTGCTTTGACCCTTCAATTTATCAGAAACTGTTTTTGAGCCCATTCTTCCCTTCCTCATGTCCCTCATATGGTCTGCATGCATTTAGTAAGAGCCTGCCATAATCATTTTTTTCATATGATGAAAATATTATAGCGACTAAAATACGCAAAACTCCTTGCTCTCCTAGAGATTTCATTCTAAGGTGAAGATGGACACCAAATGGTTATAAATATAGCCTATAAGTTGGAGATAGTCATCTAAATAGTTAACATGCTGGGTACATTGGCACCCTTCAGTGATTCCAGCACGAAAGAGGCTGAAGCAGGAAGATGACAAGTTTGAAGCTACCTGGGGCTATGCTGTGATAGCTGATTCAATCAATATTAATAAATAAGCAGAATAGAAGTTTGGGAACTATCTGAGGGCAAGTTATGGCACGCATGAGAGACTGAGACTTTCAATGATTAATTAATTAATTAATTAATTATAGTTTTTCACATGGAATATTTATTGGAAGTGTTTAGATACCAGCTCAAGAGAATGAAAAAAATCGAGCCCAGTGGAAATCACGTGACATGAGTTATGCTCAGAGGAGCAAAGTGCCTAGAGTTTGAGCTTAGAGCTTTATGTTGCGTTTGAAGTGGCAAAGAGGCGTGCGAGTGAAGGGCCCGGCATCCTGCTCTGGGTGCAGCGGGGTAGAAGACAACGCAGATCAAGGAGGCTTGGTAAGCTGCCCTTTCCCTCCCCAACGCTTCGAGAGTCCAAGCAGACCTAGGGCACGCCACACAGTCCAGCTAGTGTCCAGTCTCACTGCGATGTTCTTCCTCAGCATCCCGAGCCTGAAGGCTGCAGACATAAGCCGCTATACAAGGTTTGGATTTCTTTTAGAAAATTTTGAAGCCATTTTGCTCTGTTCTGCTTTTCAATATATTATTTCTGAACTCCTGATTTCAGAACTTTATGTTCTGATTCCCTTCAGAATGGTTTCACTTTGTTGATTGTGGCGCAGCTCCTGAGAGCTGATCTATCTAAGGATTTGAGTTCTCACACCAAGTGGCTTATGGGAGAGTTCCTTGAGAGGAATTCTACAGCTTCTTGTGAGGATAGGATGCCAGTTTATTCTCTTTGATAAACAAAGCTATCTCTTTATTATTTTCAAAGTAACATAAGCCAAGAATGTACATAGTATGATTTGTCTTAAGATCCCCAAATTGAGTAATTAAAACCATTTGAATGAGGTATGTAGAGTTTTTACTTCTTGATACTAAGTTATGCAACAGATTAGAGTAAGCTTGGTTATGATACAACAGCACTTTTTGTATCTGTGCATCCTATTTTGGTGAGCACTTGAAGTGCTCTTTATAAAGCACATTGTAGACATATATATTTATTATATATATAATTATATATTATATAATTAAGTTATCTTTCATATTACAGATAGATCATATAAATAACAACAAAATGGCAACTGTGTTTACATTTATGAAATGTGAGTTATTCTTAAGAGCTTTCTATGTTTTTACCCATTTAGTAATTATCATGACCTTTCGAAGTAGTATTTATCATTTTCTAATTTTCCAGAGGAAGAAATTTAGGGATTTGGTAACTGAATAATGTGACTAGATCATGTAAATAATAATGAATGAATTAGGAATCCAAATTCAGGCTATGTGACACTATGACACAGGAATTCTGTTAAAGACAGCTTTTTAAGAATTTTCAGAACTCATAGATTTAAATATATATCACCTTAATGAAGCAAATTATCTATTAGTAAAATAATACATTAGGCTTTTGCTAATTTCTTCCTGGTCAAATTAGTCATACATAGCGATTGCAAGAAACATGGAAAGAAAAATTGAAGAAAAAGGTCTGATAAATCACAGCGGCCATACCGTGAAGACATACCCGACTCTTGCAAACACGTTTTCATCATAGATGTTTATAAGTTAATTAAAATGGCAGATAGAGTGACTAGCACAATATTTCGTTACTCACCTTATTTAGGTTTCAATTAATTATGGCGGATAAGCTTCTGTTTCTTCCCTTTGCCACTGCTCTGTAATTTGTAAATCAATGTTTCCTAAAGGGGTTTGCTTGATGGCTTTCTTTTCAAGGCACAGCGCCTCTGCCTTTATGGGGAATTCATTACCTACCCTGCACGGAATGTGATTGTAGAGGGAGCACGGGTGTTTTTGCCACAAGATTTTCTCTCCTTAAGGAGATTGTAGGTAGGTTGAGGAGAGGATACAGTATTCACGGGGATGAAAGTAAATTAGATACTCACAGAGCATAAAATATAACCCAGCACTTTAGTCTTAAAAGTTAACACTTGATACCACATTAAATGAAGAGTGTGAGTTGTGTGTTATAGCCATGAAACATTCTTTTTTTTTTTTTTTTATTTATTTATTTTTATTATTCGATATAATTTATTTACATTTCAAATGATTTCCCCTTTTCTAGCCCCCCCACTCCCCGAAAGTCCCGCAAGCCCCCTTCTCTTCCCCTGTCCTCCCACCCACCCCTTCCCACTTCCCCGTTCTGGTTTTGCTGAATACTGTTTCACTGAGTCTTTCCAGAACCAGGGGCCACTCCTCCTTTCTTCTTGTACCTCATTTGATGTGTGGATTATGTTTTGGGTATTCCAGTTTTCTAGGTTAATATCCACTTATTAGTGAGTGCATACCATGATTCACCTTTTGAGTCTGGGTTACCTCACTTAGTATGATATTCTCTAGCTCCATCCATTTGCCTAAGAATTTCATGAATTCATTGTTTCTAATGGCTGAATAGTACTCCATTGTGTAGATATACCACATTTTTTGCATCCACTCTTCTGTTGAGGGATACCTGGGTTCTTTCCAGCATCTGGCAATTACAAATAGGGCTGCTATGAACATAGTAGAACATGTATCCTTATTACATGGTGGGGAGTCTTCTGGGTATATGCCCAGGAGTGGTATAGCAGGATCTTCTGGAAGTAAGGTGCCCAGTTTTCGGAGGAACCGCCAGACTGATTTCCAGAGTGGTTGTACCAATTTGCAACCCCACCAGCAGTGGAGGAGTGTTCCTCTTTCTCCACACCCTCTCCAACACCTGCTGTCTCCTGAATTTTTAATCTTAGCCATTCTGACTGGTGTAAGATGAAATCTTAGGGTTGTTTTTGATTTGCATTTCCCTAATGACTAATGAAGTTGAGCATTTTTTAAGATGCTTCTCCGCCATCCGAAGTTCTTCGGGTGAGAATTCTTTGTTTAACTCTGTACCCCATTTTTTAATAGGGTTGTTTGGTTTTCTGGAGTCTAACTTCTTGAGTTCTTTATATATATTGGATATTAGCCCTCTATCTGATGTAGGATTGGTGAAGATCTTTTCCCAATTTGTTGGTTGCCGATTTGTCCTCTTGATGGTGTCCTTTGCCTTACAGAAACTTTGTAATTTTATGAGGTCCCATTTGTCAATTCTTGCTCTTAGAGCATACGCTATTGGTGTTCTGTTCAGAAACTTTCTCCCTGTACCGATGTCCTCAAGGGTCTTCCCCAGTTTCTTTTCTATTAGCTTCAGAGTGTCTGGCTTTATGTGGAGGTCCTTGATCCATTTGGATTTGAGCTTAGTACAAGGAGACAAGGATGGATCAATTCGCATTCTTCTGCATGCTGACCTCCAGTTGAACCAGCGCCATTTGTTGAAAAGGCTATCTTTTTTCCATTGGATGTTTTCAGCCTCTTTGTCGAGGATCAAGTGGCCATAGGTGTGTGGGTTCATTTCTGGATCTTCAATCCTGTTCCATTGATCCTCCTGCCTGTCACTGTACCAATACCATGCAGTTTTTAACACTATTGCTCTGTAGTATTGCTTGAGGTCAGGGATACTGATTCCCCCAGATTTCCTTTTGTTGCTGAGAATAGTTTTAGCTATCCTGGGTTTTTTGTTGTTCCAGATGAATTTGATAATTGCTCTTTCTAACTCTGTGAAGAATTGAGTTGGGATTTTGATGGGTATTGCATTGAATCTGTATAGTGCTTTAGGCAAAATGGCCATGAAACATTCTTACAGAGAAGCCTTTTCTTTAGGAGAATGCAGAGAGCGGTGGGTAAGAAAGGAGAAAGGTCATTCTGAGGATTGTGTAAGGCAGGTCCCCATGCATACCCGGGACTCTGTCAACCACACTAACGAGAACACATTTTCTAGACCGGAATAAGTAAGTAATAGGATAAATTTTATTAGAGTACAGGAACAAGGCATTCTGGTTTGAATGATAGGTTTTTTTGTTTATGTAATAATAGACATACCAGATTTTTCTGATTTTGCATGTGGTGTGTGTGTGTGTGTGTGTGGTTGTGCATGCATACACAGTGATAATGCACGGGGAAGCCAACCTCAGGCATGGTTTCTCGGTAACTCTACACCCTCATTGAGACGGAGAACTTGCCTGATGATTCTCTTTCATTATTTCATGTCATTTCTGGTGTTCTGTTTAATCAGGTGATTGGCGCTCACCAGTTCAGCTAGGTGGCCAGTGAGCCTCAGGCATCCTCCTCCCTCTACCTCGCCTGCACTCTGAGCACACACACTCCTATCACCACAGCTGTGGGCCTGGGGCTCTAGGTCAGATCTTCATACTTGAATGCTATAATGGATACAGTCTTTTTGCTTACTGAGCCATCTCTCCAGGCCTGTTATATATTTTGATTACAGTATGGATGGGGGAGACAAGGATGACCTGCTACTAGCAAGGAACAAAACCTCATGAACCATTTCATGCTATAGTTGGAACACATACACACATGTGTATTTTGAAAAATATTAACAGTATAGGTTATTAAAATTTCTTCATTTGTATAGACTACTAAACATTTTACCTCGTGACATTTGTTTTTAAGTGGTGAATATAGTTGTGTTTAACTTGGCATTGTAAGTATATAATGTATCATTTCATATTAATTGTAAGACTCATTTTAATTGAGGGTTATTTTGATACTTTTGTAAGTATGACTTTTCTTTCTTTACTATTTTAAAAGGTACATAATTAGCATAATGTGTACATTTGGTTAAAGTCCTTATGTAATAATTGCTTTTTAAAGCAATGTTGGACTTTAATAAAATCTTGGACCTCATTGTCTGGAACATGAATTTATCCTTAAAGTGCATCATTTAGTCAGAATTCCTCTAAGAATTCTTTAAAAGGAGATTGGGGTTTAATTAAAGGTAGGAAAGAAAGAGAGGGGGTTATTTTGAAAATCACATAAGAGAGGAACCCCAAGTATACATTAGACTCTATGAATCAAATTGACAGAGTCAACTTTTTTCTGTAAGGGGATAGATGGCATGTTGTGACTGCCCACTTTTGTGGGTTTAGGGTGGGGTCTATTTTGGTCCTTTGTGGGCTATGGCGATAAGCGCCTTCTCAGGGAGTTTGCTACAACAGAGCCTTGCTTTTCCACGCTCCCAAGTATCTCTGGGAAATGGGGTTTCACACAGCCTTCCCTCCCTCTCTTGAAAAATAGTAGTAAGCAAAGTCTATATTTTATGAATATAATTTAATTTGAAGAAGCCCTGCATCAGGTGATTTTTCTTGTAAACCAAAAGGATAGATATAATTTCTTTCAGTAGGAAGTGCTTTATATGTTTCTAAGCCCCATTTTGACAACCATTTGTGTGAAAGCAACACCAAATCCTATTAAAATAGACACCGTTATTCCAACATTTAACAGTTATTTTAGCACAATTTAACAGGGCATTTTATTCCTTCATTAATTATTCTATAACACAGCCATTTAGCTGCTCTTGTTAAGCTATTTTGTAGCTATTACATGCTGCATACTTTTAGTACTATGCTAACAAACAGAACTTCTATATGATACTCACTATTTATGATATTTAATGACTAATAAAACATAAATAAACAAAAATACTAAAGATGAAAGAAATCAATGAAAACAGTGCATTTCGGTGGGAATGATACATGAGATCATTACACTATAAGCAAGCAAGCCATAATACAAGGTGGAGGATTTACTGTAACACACCAAGCATAAGGCTGAATTAACTAATTAATTCAGCCGGCATTTATTGAGTAGTTACTTATACATTGTATTCCACAATGATAACAAGTTGGGGCATCTTGCACTAAAAACTTCAAATCCAATTTTAAAAACTTCTCAAAAATCGTCTTACTGACTTAATTGTGTTATCACATATACTATTTGCTTGATATCCCTCCCCTCCAAACTCCTTCCTGAGTTTTAAGAGTTTCAGACATTCACAACCATGGAATTACTCCTAAACTATTTTGACGAGGCCTCCAACATATTGTTTGACTTATCTGAGCAGAGACATTCGGCTGGTAGGTTAGGAAATAACTTTCCATTGGTTACAGATTTGACTATTGCGTAAGCCCACCATGGTGACCAGGAGTGTTTTGGTCTGGAAGAGACAGGTGTCTCTCTCATTCTTCTCTCATCTGCTCAAAGACAACATCTTAGAAGTTCCTCAGTTCTCCCCATAGCTCAGCTTTCTGTCTCTCTTGGCTCTTCATCTAGCAGCATTAAAAATATGGTGCCGCTTTCTCAGTCGGCTAACTCCTGGTCCGATCACTCTGGCTGCAGAGCCATTTCTTTCCTCCCGCTTACAGCCAGACTGATTTGAAAAGATTTTCTATGTGCATGGGCTCTGATCTCTCTTTTTCTTGTCTTTCGTGAGTGTACTCTGCCTCAGCCTTTTGCCCTCAATCCTACACAGAAACTTTCACTAATGCTCCCACACTGCAAATTCCCCAACATCAGGTTTTCGTCTTCATCAGCAGCACCTGACACAAGTGTTTTTCCTCACTCCCTGAGACACAACTTCACTTTCTCATGTTTGTCCGTCTTTTGGGAACACACATTTTTCTTTATTCTTTTCTTATTCTACTCCTTTGCCCCTTGAAATCTTTCTAGGTGCTTAACAGTTACATGTTCCAGGAGTCAACTTTGATACATGTTTTCTTTGTTAATCACTCTGGTGGAGTCTCATTGTCTGTTCCCATCCAGTCTTACAAACACCAAAGAAGATCTGATGATGCAGATGATGTCTAGATTTACACCTCAGACTTGTTCCTCTTAAGTGTCACTGTTTACTTTCTACAGGACAAGAGCAGAGTCGAGTTTTTTTTTTTTTTTTTTTTTTTTTTTTTTTTTTTTTTTTTTTTTTTTTTTTTTTTTGCTTGCACATATAATTGAGAGAGATTACTTCAGTTCTCCCTGCAGCTCAACCTGTTGGATAAATATTTTTTCTCACTAGTAGGTGAGCAATCAGTTCTATAGTAGTTGTCTTCTCAGGTCCCAGCACCTTCCAAGGGCCTACCAGTGTTAAGCATCCTGAAGTTCTGCCCACATATGTTTTTATACAGAATTCACTGCATGAATGTGTTTGACTCTGTCTTAGTCAGTGATTGTATTCCTGCACAAAACATCATGACCAAGAAGCATGTTGGGGAGGAAAGGATTTATTCAACTTACACTTCCACACTGCTGTTCATCACTAAAGGAATTCAGGACAGAAATTCACACAGGGCAGGAACTTGGAGGCATCAGCTGATGCAGAGGCCATGGAGGGTGCTGCCTACTGGCTTGCTTCCCCTGGATTGCTCAGCTTGCTTTCTTATAGAACCCAGGACTACCCAGCCCAGGGATGGCACCACCCACGATGGGCTGGGCCCTCCTGCCTTGATCACTAATTGAGAAAATGCCTTACAGCTGGATCTCATGGAGGTATTTCCTCAAGGGTGGCTCCTTTCTCTGTGATAACTCCAGCTTATGTCAAGTTGACACACGAAACCAGCCAGCACAGACTTCTAACAGTCACATAGAAATATGAGTGGGCAAAAGAGAGGGTTTGTTCTAATGCTAAACCTGGCCATAGAAAGTCAGCCAGGCGGGGGAGCTTCTGTGTGTGACATTCCTTCCACATTATGGTACTAGACTCCCTCTGAGTGAAGTCATTTTATCTGTTAGCAGGCAAGATAGGACACAGATCATTTCAATGTTTTCTCCCAACACTGAAATGTGGGACAAAATTATATTTTCTATGATTTGCCTTAGGAAAGAGAACTTCTAGCTGCTATGCCTGCCCTGGTAAGGGAGTTATGACCACGTAACCATGGAAACACACACACACACACACACACACACACACACACACACACACAGAGTGAGAATAACAAAATAGCATACTTAGTATGAACTCTTGACTTTACAGAACTTTGAAAGCAACCTGGGCCAACCTTCTCTTTCCACTCATCTAAGCTCAATAAGTATATACGACTGCACATTTATAAACAAAAAAAGTGAGACTCTAGAGAGAAGTTCTGAGACATAGTTTTAGTCAGGCATGTAATCATGAGGGTAGACAGTTGCTACCCCTATGTTCTATAGGTTAGCTGTATTAAATGCACTTTTCATTTATGACAGGCTATTTGGGTTATAACTGCAACCTAAGCCCTAAAGTGTTTGTACAGACTCACCACAAAGAGTATTAGAGTTATCTTGGCAATGCCACTTGGCTGATCAACATCCGAAAGACTCACCTTGCTCAAAGAAGGGCTCAACCCAGTGCTCCCTTGGCCTGGAAGAACCTTTAGAATTTGCCCCCTTTCTGACACTCATTCCTCATCTCCTACTTTGCAGCCAATAGTTTCTGTGTTTATTATTCTATTCTTATTCTTCCTGCCCCAACATACCAAACACTCTCCTAACCAAGGATTTTGCCCTCATTTTTCTTTCAATTTGGAGATTTTCCCCATAGATATGTACACAGCTAAAGTGCCTCTGTGTGAGATCTGATCTTCCACTTCAATATAACCGTGTCAATCACTCCCCAACTCCCTCCACACTTCACTCCCCTCCCCCGTTCACTAGCATCACCTACCATGTATTTTATTTGTGTGTAATTTGTTTTCTTTTCTAAGCATATCCGATCTCTCCCTTCTCTCTCTCCTGGAATGAAGTCCTTAAGAGAACAGGCTATTTTTAAGTGTATTCATTGATCTAATCTATTTGCCTAGAATGGTGCATTGCCCAAAGTAGGCACCAAATCAATGCTTGTAAATAAATATGTAGATGCCAGCTTTGTTCTTTGAAAGAGATGGGGCCTCTTTGTCTCATAAAGTAAATGTGATGTGATTTTTTGAGCTTATTAAACAAAGATATAAAAATAATTGTATGGGTTGGTTTTGTGTGTCAACTTGACACAGGCTGGAGTTATCACAGAGAAAGGAACTTCAGTTGGGGAAGTGCCTCCATGAGATCCAGCTGTGGGGCATTTTCTCAATTAGTGATCAAGGGGGGAGGACCCCTTGTGGGTGGTACCAGCCCTGGGCTGGTGCTCTTGGGTTCTATAAGAGAGCAGGCTGAGCAAGCCAGGGGAAGCAAGCCAGTAAGAAACATCCCTCCATGGCCTCTCCATCAGCTCCTGCTTCCTGACCTGCTTGAGTTCCAGTCCTGACTTCCTTTTGTGAAGAACAGCAATGCAGAACTTTAAGCTGAATAAACCCTTTCCTCCCCAACTTGCTTCTTGGTCATGATGTTTGTGCAGGAATAGAAACCCTGACTAAGACAGTAATGCACCCTATAGAATATCTTCTTTTGGTAAATCTGAGTAGAAAAGATGAAATATGGCTAGCTACAGTTTTTTTTCTCATGTTTTCATTAAAGATCCATATAAATAAATGAATTGTTAGTTCAAAATGGGTGTTTGTGTCAGAAGAAGTAATGATGAATTGTTTTTTTTTTTTTTTTTTGGTGATGTTCTAATGGTGAGACTCTTAAAAGATGAATTTTGGATTGAGGATGTTTCATAATCTAAAATAAAGTAACCATCTATCTATCCATCATCTTCTCATTGCTCTTAAAAAGGAAACAGTATTTATTTATGTGTTTGATACCTATTTGTTGAGTGTCTGTTAGGCAATCAACACTATTCTATTTGTTATAGGAAAATTGCTATCACTAGGTAACAAAGTATATTACAGTCTTCAATTGGGTTTACATATTAATGGGGATAAAAGCAGATGTATGTACATGTACATTTATAGTTATGGCTTGAAACTGATAACTGTAATAGAGGAAGAGGAGTCCAGAAGAAAGGGTCTGGTGTGTTGATAAGAGAGGAATCTTCTCTTTTATGTGGAAGAATATCAATATACCTTACTGATATGATGCTACTTGGGTCAATATATGAAAGAGAGACAGCTCAGGAAGGGACGTGTCTGGCCTTCTGGTGAAGTTGCAAGGAGACGAGTGTGACTAAAGTACAGTGGCTGTACCTAACATAGGATGACATCCTTGGAGTAACCAGAAGATGGTGAAGGATCTGGTTTGAATGGCATTTGAAAGACACGCACTTTCACATTGAGCAAAGGTATTGTATCTGGTAGGCCATAATAAATGCCCTAGATTGGCTAGCTCAATTAATAGAAATTTACTTTCAACCACTTTTATGAAATGAAAATTTAAAAATAGGTTGCACATATGGATGTCCAGGCTCTACTTGGTGCTTCCTTTCTGACTCACAAATGGCCTTCTTCTTTTGATGTTTTTGCATGGCCAAGAGATGGCAAGTATTCTGATGCCTGGTTCTTATCGTGTGGATCCTACTTTCAAGACCTCATCTGAATATTAGACTCTCTAGACCCATTTCCAGTTGTTACTATCATATGGCCTTAGGCATTTAGCACAGGGGTGAGTGTAGGCATACCCAGGACAGGGCAATGTGTCAACTGTAGTCTGGTGTAACACTGCTAGGCAATTGCATTGGCTGTCTCATGCAGAAAAGACTGTTGAGGGGAGGGAAGGCCAGAACAGAGTGAATCTGATGCATCAAAACAAGAAATAACCCTCTGTTGAATCAAACTGGCAGCAATGGAACTGATAAGAAGCGAGCAGATTCTAGATATATTTTGAAAGGAGAACCAATAAAAAGTTTCTGTATCACAACGAGGCTTTGAATGAAACCTTAACACCGGTTCCTGCCAAACTACAGTTTTGAAGATTTTTGACAAGCTACTTGAACTACGTCTCCTGTAATGCTACTTTGGGGGAATGAACATTTGTATGTTTCATTTTCTCTTTCTTGGCTCTTCGGAATGAGCATAGCAAGATAAATGATTTATATTTTCTGCATTTTCTCACATTTTTGTTAAAAGGCTTATTTTATTTTTAAAATGGTGAGTGTGTGTGTGTGTGTGTGAGAGTGTGTGTGTGTGTGTGTGTGTGTGTGTGTGTGTTAGTGTGCACATGGAGGCAGAGGTCAGATCATGGAGAGCTGGACTTCCAGGTGATTGTGGACCAGACTAAGACGCTAGGAATCATATGACGTCCTCTGTATTAGCTTAACTGCTGAGCCATCTCTTCAGCCCCCATTTTCTTTATTTTTCCTAAACCCAGCAGCTGTACTTAGAACAAAATGCTGGTTGTGATAATCCTCTTGAAGTGAATGGCTTCCTTCACTGCCCATTGGTCAATCTGGAGTTAATTAGAGGCAAACTAGAATCCAAAGCCCCGGAGAAAGGGAAGAACATTTCATTAAAGTCTAGAGGGGGATTACTGCTGACCGTAGTTGCCAATCAGGCGATTTTCAGCAAGAGGTGACCATTCCCATAAACTTTAGAGCAAAAATAGCTTATATTGAGATCAGAAGGCTTTTCAAATTAGTTTCATTTCAAGGAACGGAGCCCGAGAGGTTGTTATGTAAATGAGGGTTAAGCATCTAGAAGTTGATTGAAGCAAAATGCTCTATTATAGAGACACATTCGAAATACGTCCCTTTTCTTTTCCTTTGCTCACTATTCTTGTGGTAGGACCCTTCAGATGTTTTCATTTTGAGCATTCACAGGGATTCCGTATTTCTCAGGTTTAGGAGCCAGGGCGGTTATCATAATCGGGCCACCATCCATTTAGTGTTTGCATATTATGGTCTTATTAGAGGTTGATGGAAAATTAATTAATGTGTTAGTTTGTTTACCTTGTGGTGCTAGGGATCAAATCGAGGACATTTTATATATTAAAGAAGCACTTTACCAGCCCCTGTGCTGCAAACCCAGGCTTTTCTTTATTTTTTGAGCTTAAGCTCATGTAGTTTAAGCTGTCCTATCCTGGTACCTGCAGTTCTTCGACTTTAGTTACTTGAGGGACCTGACTACTCCTGTATGATACTGTGCCTGACTTATACTACATAATTTATGCTTATAATTATATAGAAGGGGGTTTGAGATCTCAAATGAGGGTTGTCATTTTATCAGTTAGCTGAAGGAAGTGGGTCCTCATCATACAGTACATATTCAGCTTGGATGGGTATTTGCATACGAGTGCCAGAAAGAAAAAAATCTTTGAAAAAAATGATATACAGTATTGTGATCATTTTGAGGGTGAAGTTTTTTTTTTTTTAAATAAAATCTGCTGCTTTTCAAAGTTTTAAACTTAGGACTTTTTACATCACGACACTGGAAGATCTAGGAGTTCTATAGAGAGTTTTGAGAAATTTCAGGTGGAAATGTCCCATTTCAGATCCATTCAAGTATTAAAAAATCTTTTATTGCTCTTTTTGAGAATTTTCATGTGCTACATATGTACTTTTAGATGTAAAATACACCACAAATCAGACACACTTTTACCTGTTGGGGGAAGCTGTAGCCCACAGAACAAATCAACATGTTAGCTATAAAGGAAGCCTTCTGGATATTTCAGAAGCATTTTAAAGGGTAATTTTAAGTGGGAGGGTGAGTCCCAGATGCAATTTTTTTCAGTTGGAGAATTTTAATGGTTTATTACTTAGATCTATTCT
This sequence comes from Apodemus sylvaticus, assembly GCF_947179515.1. NCBI lineage: Eukaryota > Metazoa > Chordata > Mammalia > Rodentia > Muridae > Apodemus > Apodemus sylvaticus. Next base: position 19,559,133 of record NC_067491.1, read on the forward strand.
TTATTGGATTTCTTTTCTACCTTGTAGGCTCAGTCTTCACACAGAAAACTATTCATGAGTGACCCAGTGTATGCCCTCCACAGTACAGAATGCTTTTTAGATTTTAAATTGTTTAGTAATTCTTTTTATTTTACAGACTGAAGAATATTCACCGAGGTGTGAAGCAGTTGGTAGTTGGTAATGTTTAGGATCATTTGGCTTAAGATACACCCTGTCAATTTTTATTAATATTAATAAAGTTACCTGGAAAATGGCATGAAACTTGATGAGGCAAATTCTCCTAGTGGGCAAACCAACACTATCTATCTATCTATCTATCTATCTATCTATCTATCTATCTATCTATCTATCCATCCATCTACCCACCCAACCACCCACCCACCCATCCATCCATCCATCCATCCATCCATCCATCCATCCATCCATCCATCTTTCTTTCTACCTACCTACCTACCTACCTACCTATCTACTCCCCCCCCCATCAGTTCAGTATAATTCCTATGGAGTGATCTATGTTCCTCTATTGTTAGTATGTTAAAGCTCTAACTCCCAGTGCAACTGTGTTCAGCCTACACAATTGTTCAAAGGAAACTGGGAAGTAGTTAGGGTTGAATAAGGTAATTTTAGTGGATCTCTAGCCCAATAGGCTTAGGAGATTTGGAATAACAGTGATGGAGAGTGCACTAAGGGATAATTCTCTTTCTGGCACAGTGAACATCCATTTATAAGCCAGAAAAAGATGTCACCAATTTGGACTTGTTGCCACCAGAACAGTGACACAATACAGTCTGTTTATCTGACCCAGTCTTTGCTCTTTTCTTCCAGCAGCTCACACTACTGCACACATATTTGAGCTTGGGTCACTTCCCAGTACTGTTTGTTTGAATTTATGTTGAGAGTTCTAATAAGATTAATGCCAAAGTACTGTGGCAGCCACTTGAATTATTCAGGCCTTTGTGTCATAATTATATTTTACCCCAATTACTTTGATCACTTAAAAATTATAAAACATATCTTCTTAATATCTATTACTTTTTATCACCCTTCTTCGGGAGGCATTAAGAAAATGTGTCTAGAAAGAATTTTAATCATCTAAAAAATACCCCATACTTAATACTATGGTGTTCATCACACTTTCTTTTAAAGGGTCAGACTGGAAATGTTTTCAGCTTTGGGAACTATACTAACTCAGTTACAGCTACTGAACTGTGTATTGTAACAAGGAAACTGCTTCGGATAACACATAAATGAACCAGTGTGGCTGTGTTCCAATAAAATTTTATTTACAAAAGCAGACAGCTGGCTGGATCTGGACCATGGCTGTAGTTCACTGAACCTCGAATTACTCTATAAGTTCAGTTCAATACAAAAATTACAAATCCCTCAGAGGCCCTCATTTTTTACTTATTTTTTCTATATTTTTGTGTATACTTTAGAATTAAACTTATGTGGGTGTTGCACATAACTAATATAGTTTTATTTTATTAGAGTCATTCATTTACACATGGTAAATATACTTTACACAATAATGCAATTAATGTTTGTAGTAATAGTATATTTTATGCACTGTGTATGAATGTGTCAAGTTAATAATGCCTACCTTTTATAATCATGTATTATACTTTTATACAGAATCATCTACATATGATGGTACATATTCATTCTTTTTATATTACATATTCACTTATACCCCACAGCCACAGGTAGACTTACATTCTGATTTTCACATATAATTTGTTCCATATTTTCACCTTAGTTGAATAATGTCTGAAACCTTAATTTTTTTCTTGTCAGAACAAACACATCCATTTTATCTACAGCCTCTAATGGTGAATAAAACTAAGAAGCAAGGGAATAGGGAATAATGGTTCTTCATAAAGACATTTAATCAGGCAACTGGACTCACTCCTCAACTCAATATCTAGTAGTAATAGATAATATTTTTATTTATTCAATGTTTTCTTCCCTCCCAATGCTGAGTTCCCAAGGCCCATCTATTGACCATGGCAACCCATTTCAGAGCACAGGCCGTAGGACAGTGACCTACATAACTAATAATCCTCTGATGAGAAATTGTGTGTGTGTGTTTGTGAGGGAAGTGGCTGGAGGGAAGAAAGCAAGTCTGTGAGCACTCTCAGAGAACACACAGCGTGTTTCAGACTCTGTCACAGTCTTAAATCTCGCAAATGGCAAAATTGAAGATCTTTTTCCAGTGTGTCAGATTTTGTGTATCTGTTGTCAAACATACCAGTCACTGAAGGTACAAGATGAAAAAAAAAAGCCACAAATAAATGATCACAAGAGAGAAAATCCGCTGATGCTCATTCTTGGATGGAGGTTGATGTACTTTGATCGATCCAGGGCTGTGTTAGAGTTGACACAGTTGTTTTGTACTGAGCCAAGAAAGGGAATTTGAGACTGCTGAGTTCAGATGCTGAAGAGTGTCACAAATATCACACAGCCGTTACTGTTATTTCATGGAGATGCTAAAGTTTGCTGTTAACAAGTCCTTTATTCTTTTTACTGGAAGCATGGCTATCTGTATTTGTAACTTGCTTGCATTTGCTTGATAAAATGTCTTGTCAAGAGAGAGAGAAAAAAAATTAATTTATGATTAACTATTGCAAGTTTGCAAGCCTAGCTCAGGTATTTCTTCCTGCACAGGGGTCAGCAATAGCTTAAGAGATGCAGTTTAGACAATGAATTGCATTTATTTGTAGACATGAAAATAAGTTATTATCAGGATTACTTTAATATGCCTAATTTACATCTGATAATAGTCACCACAGTCTCATAAGTGGGACAAGGTGAATTTTGCTGAGCTCCCAAATTATAAATGCAGAGAAACTTGATTAGTAGTCTAAATAGCAGATTCGGGAGATTCCAGCTTCAGTGGGACTTAAGGGAACTTCAGAAAGCAGCAAGGATTCTTGGCATGATTTGTACTGTGCTCACCTCCCTTCACAGGAACAAATTGCCTAAGAGATTAGCACAAAGATGAAATCCATAATTATTAGCCTCGCCTCCTGAGATGGTAAACTCTGCCCAACCCCATCAGCTCAGAATTATGATCCCAAGCATCCCAAGACACCTCTCATCATTTTGATGCCTTGATGTGCAAGTGCAGAGATACACTGTAGATGTGTACACACTTGCGGGCACACTCACATGTGGGCTACGCCATACACATTTGCGATGTATATATTTATATAGTGATACACATCATACACATTTGCGATGTATATATTTATATAGTGATACATATGCACGCATATTCTAAAACGTGACATAAATCCACCTATAGGTTCTATCTTTTCATGGCTCTATTTAGATCAATAGCAAATATCCTGATAACTGTAATTTTCTTCGTAAATATTGTGCTTACCTTTTAGCTCTAAGAAAACTTGGCTGCTTCTAGAAAATACTTATTTCTTCATAACTCTTTCTATGGGGTCATTTTTTTCATACCCTACTACCTACAAGCCTAAAAGTGAATGAGATACCATTCTTGTTTAGATTTAGAAGTATTTTCATATAACTGTCGTGTGTGTGTGTGTGTGTGTGTGTGTGTGTGTGTGTGTGAGAGAGAGAGAGAGAGAGAGAGAGAGAGAGAGAGAGAGAGAGAATATTTATATATTTGGTGGTCAGAGATTGATATTGGGTGTCTTCCTTTATTGCTTTCTCTGTTATTTACTGAGGCAGTGTCTCTTTCTGAACCCAGAGCTTGCTGATTCAGCCAGTCTAGCTAGCCAGTAACTCCAGGGATTCCTGTCTAGCCCTCCCGCAGTCTGGGATTAAAGGTGGGCCACCAGACTCACCTCAGTGTATGTACGTACTAAGGATTTGGACCATGGTCTTCATCTATGGGACCATATCCCCAGCCCTTATATTAAATTTAATAGACAAAAATCATACATCAATCATGCACATAACACTACTTTGAAATATGTGTGGTTCCAACTGAGCCTATTAATATACAATGAGCCCAAAGTGTGTATTACCTTTTGTGATGAGAACACAAAATATAATCTCAGTAATTTCTAAAGCTATGGTATATCACCATGCTATACAGTATATTTCTGGAAGTCATCACTCCTAAGTGAAATGTTATATCTTTTGACCACTGTCTTTTACTCATATTCATGAGGCACTGACTTTCTATGTCTCTTCTACCATCATGTTAGCTGGCTTCAATGTTGA